>NW_006292687.1:2334834-2343096 GCF_000327345.1 Myotis davidii | reverse complement strand
ATCTCAGATACCCTTTGTGGATCCAAGGAGACACGTGAATTCACATTTATGTGACTGGACCTAAAATCACCTTGATATAATAAAATTCTATCCAATAACCGTATCTCTGTGGAGATAGCTTATGAGGAATCAATATTGGTTGACAATAATGATATTGGTAACACGGCAAGATGTCTGTGTATGTGCAGTCCTGGGGCTAGTGAAGCAAGGAAATAAGCTTTAAAATGGGAGTGGGAAGGCAAAGTAATCACACAGAAACACGCGCACACACACACACACACACACACCCCAGAACACAAACCTGAACACCTCAAAACGATGCCCCAAAGATCCAAGGAATCTGTGAATTATGAGGTCCCATTAAGAGATGCACAGGGGCCTATAAAACAATAGTCAGTATGTAGCAGATTAAACATCTGTTGCAGATGTGCAGATGTCAATTGAATCCCACTCGGAAGCAGCCATATCCCCCCTAGAAATAACCTTGTTCAGGAGAACATAACATAGTACAGTCATGGTAAAGAGAAGACACAGGGACCCGTTAATTTAAAGAGTCCCAATCTCATTTTTATTTCTAGTCAAGCTTTTAATCCTGGAGTAATTAGTCATTACTAGTATTTAATGACTGGCTTGCTAATTGTGTATTCCAGGATGAAGCTGAGAGCAGTTAACACACCAGCAAGCTCGTCATTAAGTGTCTTAATGATCAAATTCTCTGGGATTATGACTATTCTAAGCTACAAGTAGCAGTTTATAACCATTATTTTTGTATTTATTTTCCTTTTAGTGAAAAAATAATAATAAAAGGAACTCCCCTCAAGGCTCAGAAAGAAACGATGAATGCTGGTCTCGCCGGTATTTCTTCCATCATGAAGATCAGCTTCTGAGGCAAGTCTTGTTTTCTTAATTGTTACTAGCACTCAGCAAAATGCTGGTTCTGGTCCGCTGAGTAAATTGGCTCCGTCTTCTCCTCACTAAAGAGCAGTCATGTGGGGCTTACTCCTGGACAGTACAGCCACCCCTTGCTAGGAAAGTTCCCCTCAGTCCTCATTCGGGACAAATAAAAGAATTCAGGGTGATCTTATAAATTGCAAGGATTATGTTGCAAACTGTAAAAGTCACCCCAAGGGAAAATTCCGGGGCCTCATGAAGGGTTGCCAAACTTGGGCTGCGTTAGGGAAATTGTCCTCTTCACAGAGCACTGCCCTTTGTGCCCGACATGACCTATTTTACACCCTCTCATTTTCACCTTCTCAAAAGCCTTTCCAGAATGAAGCTAAGCAACAAGCTCAGATGTGAATAGCAGGCCACTAAAGCCTTGATGCCAGTTTGGGGTCCAGTCTTAGTGGAATGGTGGCTTCACCTGCTAGCCTTGGAAACCAGCATTCACACCCGGAGGGGTGAGGAAAGCAGAGAAGGCAGTGTGTGTGGGTGGGTGGGGGGGTGGTGGTGGTGGTGGTTTTCTTTTGGGACCTCATCCTCATCCGCACCGAGAACCTTGCTATTAGCCCATGATGATTCTATCACCTAGTCATTTCTTTAGGCCCGTAAGCAGTTTTTATCCTTGGTACATGGTAAAATGAAGAGGAATGAAATATTTATTTTTAAAAGTCACAGTCTTATCTTTAAAACATCTTTATTAGAAAGCAAGTATCCATTTTATGGTTTTAAATTTTTCTAAAGAAATATCTTACAGATACAAAAATATTTCCAAGATAGAAATTTGATTAAACGATATGAAGTATATTATATAAAATGTATAACATATATAATATAGTATAACTTCTCTAATGTATAACATATGTAAGAAATGTGTCATGAATGGTGTGCTTTCTTGTTATTTTTATTTTTTGTTAATCCTTACTGAAGATATTTTCCCATTGATTTTTAGAGAGAGTGGAGGGGGAGAGACAAGAGAGAGAGAGAAACATCGATGGGAGAGAGACACATTGATTGGTTGCCTCCCGCATGCGCCCCACCAGGGTTGGGGATGGAGGCTACAATTGAGGCACATGCCCTTTGACCGGAAATGAACCCCACACCCTTTACTCCTCAGGCCTATGCTCTATTCACTGAGCCAAACTGGCTAGGGCAGTGGTTGGCAAACTGCGGCTCGCGAACCACTCTTTGGCCCCTTGAGTGTGGCTCTTCCACAAAATACTGGTTCTTCCTCAAACTACCAACTTCTAGGCATGGGCCACACAGTATCAATTGCACTGTATGTGCATGCCCACACGTGGTATTTTGTGGAAGAGCCACACTCAAGGGGCCAAAGAGTTGCATGTGGCTCGCGAGCCGCGGTTTGCCGACCATGGGTAGGGCATGAAAGGTATGCTTTATATGACATTCAGCACACTTATTACATGGACTGCCAACTGTCCAGGTCCAGGTCCCTGCCTCCTGAGACCAGGGTGCAGCAGGGACAGACACTGCCACCTCTCTCATAGCACGGGGTCGGGACGGAGCTATCAGCACCAACAACTATGATGAATGGAGAAGATCTGGGTTTTATGGGAGTGTCTGTGGGTATGGGGGGGTGTGGGGGTTAAGCTAGTCTGGGGTACAGAGAAAGACTCCTGGAGAAATGAGGTCTTAGCCATGATGTGGAACAATTTTCTCTTTTGGCAAAGACCCCTGAACCTTGAAGGAAGGCAGGGCTCTATGAAAAAGTCCCATCAGCAGTACTTTTCCAAAAGAAACAGGATCATCGCATGGCTGCATGCTAGAAACAAGCTTAAGAGCGACTCAAGACATTCAAGGCATGGTGGGCATAGAAAAAGGGAAGAAAGAGATGTATTTGAGTCACAAAACCACTGCACTCACATGGCCTGAGAATGAGGGCACCATTTTGAAATATAAGAACTTAAAGGAGAGGTTTTCATTTAAATATGCAGTGTACTACCAGAAAAGGGAAGTTCTGGGTGCTAGCCTCTTCAAGCCATCGGAGAAAGAAGGTCTGATTACATTGCATTGAGTCCTTGATGGCCATGAACTTGCTGTAAGGAAAAGGGGACCCTGTTGAACTCCATACATTGTAAGGAATATAGAGGCTGATAGAAAGTGGCCAAGTGCCTTCTCATGAGTCACAAGTTGCTGAAGTGTCTCCTTTTTTAAATTCAATTTTTTAAAAATAATAACTTTTGCAAAATGTTTTAGTAAAACAGCTATTTCCTATTTCTAGGGCATTCATACTTCCTAAGACTTTCTAGGGAGCATTTTCCTTTAAGAAAAGTATACGTGGGGTTTTTGCGGGGGATTAGGGGTTGGTTTCCTAGTGATTTTCCTTCGTGTACTTGGATCACACGCTCTGACACCCAATTATCTGACTTCTGAAAACAGCTTTTATTTACTGGGCAGTAAAACAGTGAAAGACACCCAATTAAGCAAATCTCTTGCTTTGGTCAGCTGAAGGGAGTGGAAAATTTACTTTTCCTCTATTAGAACTTCTTTTCATCAGATTCCTGACAAGTGGAATCATAAATCCAGTGATATTGTTTTTTATTTGATAATGAGATAAGACTGAAGTTTAGAAACTGTTAACTCTTAAGTAGTGTGCATAATTGGATTTTCTTATATTTATCTAGTTTTATTCCCCCATATCCTGTATTCCATGGCTTTGTTTTTTACTGCTCTCATTCTAAGTTAAATATACAGTCAGCTTTTTATGGAATTAATATCCAAGATGCGGGGATAATGTGAGCGACTTCTAACAATTGATTACAATTCATCTTAAATTAGTGAATTCATTTAAATGAATTAATTGGGTCATTATTTATGTGTAGTTGATTCCAAATGTTATTTGGAATAAAGTAATAAAAGAGTTTGCCCGGATAATGTTGGCATCTCCATAACTTAGGACAAGATGGCCTATTTTCTCTCTCCTCACATTGCATGCAGCCCCATAATTTCTCCAATTACTACTGCATAGAAAAATTAATGTGGTGTTGAGCTGGCAAATAAAGGAGGGAGGTTGAATTGTAGTATTGCATGGCCAGAAACATTGGCACTTTATTATGTGGCAAAGGGATAATGTATTGTTAGAGCGCAGGTAATGCAAAATTATTTAACCCAACCTAAGAGAGAAGATAAGCCCGCACGACTTTAAGGAAATCTGTGCTTTTTCCTTGTGGGACCTCCATCAGTCTCCCTGATCACTCCAACTTAAAAAAAAACTTTTAAAATATATATATATTTTATTGATTTTTTACAGAGATGAAGGGAAAGGGATAGAGAGTTAGAAACATCGATGAGAGAGAAACATTGATCAGCCACCTCCTGCACACCCCCTACTGGGGATTGCCCACAACCAAGGTACATGCCCTTGACCAGAATCGAACCCAGGACACTTCAGTCCATAGGCCGACACTCTATCCACCGAGCCAAACCAGCCAGGGCCACTCCAACTTTTTATAGATCCCCTTGTCTCTATAATCATTTAGTGTGTTTTTCCCTATTTAGCCTACATGTGTTGGTCTTTATTTATCCCCAAATAAACTCTTTAAGAATAAATACCACTTAAAACATTTCTTGTATCTCTTATATAGTGAATGAAGCCGGTTCTGGGCTCCCAGCTGTGTCAGGAGTTGATGCTTTTGTTGCTGGATTGTGGAAATGCCCAGGATGTGCTTGAGTTTGGGCTGGACTAGCTAAGGAAATTCACTATTTCCCAGGCAGTTTGGAAATATTTCCGTATTTTTTTGCGGATTCTTAACCCTAGATCTGGCAAAGTATTATTGTTGCTGGTAGAACTCAGATGCCACAGCCTTCAGAAGCCTTTAGTCATATCTCCTTTGTCATCCAAACCATAATGGCACAATCCCCCACATTGCTTGCAAAAGCTCAGACTTTCACCATGCTTTTCTCTTTAAATGTCTTTGGCCGTATCCAGGATGGCCGATGAAATTGGTTCTGTAGATCCCTCCAGGTGTGGTAGTCTGCTCTCGGCCACTGGCTTCAGGCTGCCATGTCATTCTCTGTGGTCATTTCTGCCAACGGGAAGCCACCTTTCCTTAGACAGCTGCACCTCTTTGCTTAAGGTAGAGGTCAGGCTTTGCCCATAATTCATGTGGCAGTGCTTGAGGACAACATCTATATTTTATAAGACTTTATAAAAAGTTCAAGGATACATGGAGAAACTAAAACTTGGGAAGTGTTAGGATTCTTCCCAGGTCTATTGTCTATGGACCTCCTTAGTAGAATCTCCAGTGGGTCTCTCTCCTTATCGCTGGCTTCTTGTAGGAACCACACATGTAATTAAGTTATGAACAGGGTTCTTCTCAAAACCTAGAACTCAAAGTCCAGGGGGAGGAAAGTCTTTTTTATTCCCTTTCAGAGCTGGCATGTCTACCTCCTTCACTAACCTTTTTCCAACTGTAAAACCATTTCTACTTTGTCTAATTTCCTAAATCAGGACCACTTTAGTTCTTGATCACCCCACAAGTGGAATGCTAGAATGTCCTCTCAGGTTCCCCTGAGCCCAGACTGTTAGACCCTTTTGAAGCCTTTTCTCCAGTCTGAAAGGAAGAAAAGGTGAGAACAGAATGTACCTTTTGCCTCATTATGGTCTCTCCCAACTTCCCATTAGCAAATATTGACCAAGAGCATATGTGTACACCTTTCAAGATAGAACAATTACTTTTGGTATGGGGGAGTTTAAATTCTGACCTAGGGAGAGAATATAATAAGCAGGTATTATTTGCATAATTTTGCAAAGTTATGCCCATTTTACCCTAATAAAGAGAATAGGACAGCTGAGTCTGAAATACTTGTGTCCAGATTTCTTTATGGCCTTCAGTGCTTCTCCAAAATAATAGGAAGACAGTGATCTTAGGAATAACTAAAAAATCCATCAGACTAACCCCTTCTAGAAGAAACGGACCATTTATATCTATTAAAATGACTCCCATCTTCCAAACCACCCCTTCAACAAAAATTAAAGTTCTATTCTGTACCAGATACTTGGTGACATTGCTGAATTTGATTTATTATTAAAGAAAGCTGGAACTATAGAGCATACTATTAATAGAACTGTCATCTTCCTGAATACATGTGATAGGGAACTGTAGTGTTTAGGAGACACACATGGTCTCTAAGAGTGAAATGTCGTCCTGGAGACTGTATAACCATGACTGGGGATAGTGGAGAAGCTGTGAATGGGTAATATCAAGGTATGTGTGTGTAGGTCCTTTGATAAGCTTGTGCTGTTTTACTGCTCAAGACATATTTTTATCACATATCAGGATAATACTTACAGATATTGACAGGGGTTCCTATTCCTGAACTTCTTTAATTCCTTCCTCACCCCTTGGGCAACAGGGGCAGGATTCTGCAGGCACTGCCCTCAGGGGACTGGCAGATATGTTGGCAATAAGGAATCACTGGTCAGCTTTGACTTTGTCGAACCCACAGCAAAACAACAGTCTGGAAATCAAGGCTTTCATTTGCAAGAAGCAGAATTTTGGGAATCTGAATAGTAAATATGTAGGGTTCATGTACATGTATTGTGTGTCTGTCTGAACCTGGGAGAGCTGATGAGGCCACAGCCTATGAGATCCCTTCTACAGAGAAATTTCGGGCTGAAACCACAGCCAGTCAGCTTTTTTTTCTCCACTTTAGTCAAGAAGAAAACAACCTGACAAAAGAGAAAAAAAGAAGCACAAAGTCAAAATGACAAGCGAGGAATGAAAGAATCAGGCCAGTAGTGATGTATGAAATGTCCTACTTTTGATTTTCCATGTAAGAAACACTTAAAATTGATTTTCAGTATCTCCGTCAATATTCTTAGCCACTATTGTCTGTTTCCTGAGACAGGATGGATGTCCCATCTCCTTTCAGGCTCCTCATCCCCCCTCTCTCCTTTCCTGTGTAGTAACACTGGCTGGCCTTTAAGGGCAGTAGAAAAAGTAGCCTATTTGCATATTAATCAGACAACTGCAGACATCAGAAAGGTTAAGGATGGCTGAGTTTAACACTCAGTTGTAACATGGGCCTTTGACTCAGACCTGGTAAAATATAAAGTGGCATTTCACATAAGGAGACAGCTTCTGTTTTTACCTTAGTGTTTAGAGGTGGCCCGAGGAGAAACTGTTTGTGTCCCAGCCTGGGCTCCTGCTGGATTAGAGTCCCACCCACTGGAAACATTTCAGGAAACTCCTCTGGGCCTTCTTAAGTCTCCCTCTACCCCATCTCAGTTGGGTGCTGCAGTGTGTAGAGCTAATTCAGTGGGGCTCATTGGACCAATGCATAGATTTTATTTTCTTTTTCTCAGAAAAACAACAACAAAAAATCATACACAAAACCCCATTGCCAACCCCTTATTGACTAACCTAAAAACATGCACTACATGGCTAATGAGGACAAACTAACCCAGCGGTGATATAGCTGTACATTCTCCCAGCTGCCCCTTCTTTCTGGAGCACAATGAGTATTTCAGTAGAGTGGCCTCCCCTTATCCATGATTTAGCTTTCCATGGTTTGCTACACAGTCATCTGTGGTCTGTGTATATTAAAGGGAAAATTCCAGAAATAAATCATAAGTTTTAAATTGTGTGCCATTTTGAGTAGTTTAGTGAAATCTTGGGCCATCCCTCTCCATCCTGCCTGGGACGGGAATCAGCCCTGTGTACGGTATACCCATGTTGTACGTGCTACTCACCCGTCAATCACTTAGTAGCTGACTTAGTTATCAGATGGAGTATTGAGGTGCCACAGTGCTCATTTCCAAATCACCCTTATTTTGCTTAATAGTGTCCCCAAAGAGTACTGATGTTGGCAATTCAGATATGCCAAATTAAAGCCACAAAGTGCTTCCTTTAAGTGAAAAGGTGAAAGTTTGGTATTATCCATGGTTTCAGGCTTCCATGGAGGTCTTGGAATGTATTCCCCCATGGACAAGAGGCTCTACTGTATGGGTAGTGGTTTGGGGCCATCTTCTTTATATATAAGTGTTGCTTCAATTTAATAGGATGGGGATAGAAACAGAGTTTGCAGCAGGAGTTGACTCCCTGCAGCTGCTGGTGAGCAGTAATGTCAATGGCTATGTCACCAAGTTCTTCATTGCAGGGTCCCTGATCACTAAATGCGGTTGGGAAGTAAGTGTCAGTCAGATTTCTCACTGGACAGTGTCAGCCAAACCACATCCTCCTCCGGGAGGCGCTGGTTAGGTCATCCCTGTAGCAGGACTGTGGTATGTGCCTTCTCTTGGTTCATTGGCAGGAGGCAGTTGCCTGTGTGGCTGGCCTTTCTAACTCTCTCAGAGCATGA
>NW_006292687.1:2328557-2334796 GCF_000327345.1 Myotis davidii | reverse complement strand
CCTGCTGAAATGCTCCTCTGAAAGCCCTTAGACCTTGAGAAGTGATATAAATGAACGTTACCTCCCTCTTTAGTGAGTGTAATATGGCATTTTGTCATGTTTTGACATTTTCATCTGTACCATGAATAATTTGATTCTAAACCTACAATAGGCACAACCCAAAACAATTAACCAATTTCCTCCCATCACTTTCTATGAAACCCTCAGGACAGGAGGTACTTATAAACACTGTCTACATTGGCAAGTAGGACTATGCTGATTCAAGTTTGTGTTTTCTCATGACACATTCCTTGCTGTGACCTGGACTTACTCTTAGCATTACGGCCAAAACTTGTATTTCTGGGGGTGGGTTCATTTCTCCAGAAGGCAAGGCTACCTTTGAGAGCTCTTCACCAGTCTATTGGATTTATATACTAGAGATGACTCTATTCTTTAGTCATAAAACTACTGGACTCAACCAAGGCACTTAATGATATTTGTAATCGGCCATTAGGAGAATCAGTCAAGGGATTGCTAATGCCTCATCCCAGTCAAGGGTGAGTCAGGCTAGTGAGTCAAGGATAAATTCAAGTGGCCCAGGAATCAGAAGTCTAGGGTTTGCTGAATCATTATTTGTGCCTCGCTTTTGTAGCCTGACTAATGCATGCAGTAATTAAAGAATCAAACAAGATGTTGGACTTTTCAGGTCTCTTCCTAAAAAAGACTCAAAGTATCCTATATACATAAGGTATGGTTGTTTTCATCTTGCCTTATTATCAGCCCCACTGCTAACAGTTATCTGATCTCATTGGTGCTTTGCCCTCAGCAAGTGCTCTTCTGGAAGAGCACTGACTTCCTGTGCCCCATTGCCCTGTGGGCCATGAGGAGAAGGCGCTCAAAGATGCTCGAAACAGCAGTCCACCTTTCTCCTTCTTCCATCTCTTCATTAAAGGGAACGCTGTGAGGTTCCAAAGAAAGCCTTTACACATAGCACTTAGATTGTCTGTTTGACTGATGTACTGATTCATTCGATGTTTAGTTTAACCACATTTTACCTGCTTAAATAATGTGGAGGGCTGGGCATATGTGATGAAAAGTATGAAGTTGGAGTGTAGAGGTAAACAGTGAACTGGAGAAAGGGAGATCGCTAGCTTGCAACACCTATTTGCCAAAGCTCCTAAAACTCCTGGAAAATCCATCTCATCTCCAGGTATTACTGAATTCAGTAGCATTTTAATGTTTCTGGAGATTTTAAAATGTCAGTCAGCTCTGTAGTAGGACCAGTTTCTAGAGATGAACTGTCTAGCTGTATAGCTCCTAACCTCATGTGCTGTTCAAATTAATTAAAATGAAATAGGATTTAAAATTCAGTCCCCCAGTTGCCCTAGTGACATTTCAAGAGCCCATGTGGCTAGGGGCTGCAGGATTGCATAGGAAGCTCCACTGGGCATTGCTGTCCTCGGGGATCTGAGAATCAGAACCTTTACTCGGATGAGGATGCACATGAAATAAGTACCCAGGGCTTTATCTGGAAATATTTTCATCTCCAGGGATTTGTGTAAGTAAGTGCTGTGATTAGAGAGCACGGCAAAGAAACGTTTTCTCACCAACTTCATTACAGAAGTGGGAAAGGAAAGGGATGCCCCCTCTGTGTGTTAGACATTGTGCCTGGTGTATTAAAAAATCACCCCCGCCCGTAACCGGTTTGGCTCAGTGGATAGAGCGTCAGCCTGCAGACTGAAGGATCCCAGTTTCAATTCTGGTCAAGGGCATATACCTTGGTTGCGGGCACATCCCCAGTAGGGGGTGTGCAGGAAGCAGCTGATCAATGTTTCTCTCTCATCGATGTTTCTAACTCTCTATCCCTCTCCCCTCCTCTCTGTAAAAAATCAATAAAATATAAAAAATAAAAAAATAAAAAATCGCCCCCCCACAAATCACTCCACTGTGACACAGCAGACCAAGGAGAGGTTTTGCAGTTATCTCCTTTTTACAGACGGAGAGAAGACCCAGGTCCTACAGTTAATAAGTGAAAGAAAAGTTCCAATTTGTCTGACACCAAAGTTAGTTTCCCTAATCATTATACATAAATGCACATAGACACGCCCCCCCCCCCATGGGCACACAGAGTTCTTGTATGTTAGAATAAATATTACCCTCATTAGTACTTGCCGACTGTAAGCAGGAAGTATTGCATTTGCTTTTACATGACATATGAACCTAGGAACTGGATTAAAAAGAACTTCTGTCAAATCAGGAATTGAACAAATTTTGCAATGATTAAAACTCCCTTTTCCACTTTGGCAAATCCTCCCTTCAGGATAAGATGAGAAACATTCAGTGTAAAATGCATGTAGGTCAATATAATCTTCAAAGAGACTAGAGCAGCAAAGATGTAAAAGAGAAAACAGCAAAAGATATTCAACAGTTTACTCTAATTTCCTGGTAGTAAGGAGCTCCCCTGACTAGTCATGCACAGCTGGTGAAATTTAGTTCTCCAGTAAACAAGCTGGGACACACGGGGAAGAATGACCAGCACGTCTCAGATGTGTGCACAGACCCACTGAATTTTAAATGATTAAATGGCTGACATGCAAAGAGAAGCGTGTAAGCTAGTCAAGCCTTCCCTTCTGAATAAGGTAATGAAAGATCCTTTCAGCATAAGATGTCAGGCCATAGCTCACACACAAAAGGACTTATTTCTGCAGTAGCAGAAGTGTTACAGTCTTGATGCAGCATGTTTGTTGCTCAGAAGCTCTCTCTGAGAAGCAGGAGCAGAGCATAGTGGCTAATGATCCTGACTCTGGAGCCAGAGACACTTGGATTTGATCCTGAACTCACTGCATACTGGTCATGTGGGCTTCTCTAAGCTTTCATCCTTCCCTTTCCAGGGACAGAGATCCTGTGGGTATAGGAACCAAGAGGGAGGCTGCGTGGAAAGCATTTGGCACTCTGGCTGTGTAAAATACTCAGGCTTAGCTATTATTATTATTATTAGCAAGCCTTTTTTTATTGAGATTGAACTGTCTCATTTAATAGAATCCATTAATATTGATTATAAAAATTGTAACAAAATATATATGGTGGGTCAAAAATAAGTTTATAGTTGTTAGTACATTGAACAGTTTATTCTTGTATTACTATGAATTGTGTTATTTTCTATATGAACAATTATAAACCTACTTTTGCCACACCCTGTATATTTTTCAAGTCATCACATTTTGCACCTTAAAATTACATGTTATTTCTTAATCATATCTCAGTAAACCTTAGAAAAAAGAAAAATGGAGAAGGAAAACAAAGGGAAAACAAAAATACAGACACAATCCTAACATCTATAATTCTGTTGAATGTAAATAATATAAGCATGTAAATTGAAAGACAGACACTGGCAGAGTAGATTAAGAAAATGTCACCCAACTATTTGCTGTCTATAAGAAACTCACTTTAAATATAGGATATGGGCCGGTTGAAAGTAAGAGTATGGGAAAATGCAAATGTTCCTTAAAATAAAGTAGGAATAGCTATACTAGTATCTGATAAAGTAGGTGATCCGGTAAGAAGACATAGTGGTGCTAAACATGTGTGCACCAAATAACAGTTTCGCAAAATAGGCAAGACAAAAACTGAAAGAAGTAGACAAACCCACAATTATTTTAGTTGTACTTTAACATTACTCTATCCATAATTGATAGAATAACTAGGTAGAAAATTAGCAAACACATGGACGAATATTTGGGGCTCACAGGGAGGGAAATTTTCTCTCATGGAGTCTCAAGTAAGAGGCTTGCTGGAGACCGTTATCCCCATCTCACTGTTGACTGCTGTGTGAAGCAGCATCCTGGAGCTTGGAGGCTCACTCCCAGCCATCAAACCTTGACTAGCAGGCTTTCAAGGTTTGCTATTGTCTATCTCAGCAGCCTCCTCCTCATCCTTTCTGCTGCTCTGGGTTCCTTGCTTTGATGGTTGGCTTACAGTCGATATTACGGATAATTTTGTTTTGGGGTCCGATCGCAGCTTAACATTTTAGTTAACATCTTCCTATGCCATCATTTCGGTAGTTTATAGAGGTGACCTTTATTTCAGAGATGCACACACATACTTACTTATAATAAATAGCTTCTGAGTAATAACACAAGTGATTTTACACCTAATAATTCTACGCATATTACTCTGTACTCAGAAACATTATTTCTACCGCACCCTTGACCCAGAGGTGGCATCCTTGAAATGTGTCATAGTTTGAAAAAGTGAGAACCTGAATAACTTGAAGAATTTTCCACAAAACCTTCTGAATCACAGCAATAAAAATTATTTGAAATAATTTATTGTGGGGATGTACTCCTTTGTAGTCTATGCAGTGCTCTCATTCTATCGACTGTTCTCCTTGAAAAATCAGTATGGGAGGCAGGATGTGTTAACTCATAATAATAAGAAAATTGAGCTTCAGAAAAATTAATAGCTACTCTATGGTGACTTCATTGGGAATCACCTAGTATCCCCATCTTCTGACTCCAAAGTCCAGCTTCTCATTCTGTCACATCTCCTCTACCTTTTGAAAGGCATGTACCATCAATAGATCATTATAATCAGTTTGGGCTATAATAGAAAAGCCAGGAAAGGAACTATGGGGGACCCTATGATTGGCCTCATTGAATAGTTGTTTTTACATTTGTACCCTCTTCTCTCTTCCTGA
This sequence comes from Myotis davidii, assembly GCF_000327345.1. Classification (NCBI taxonomy): domain Eukaryota; kingdom Metazoa; phylum Chordata; class Mammalia; order Chiroptera; family Vespertilionidae; genus Myotis; species Myotis davidii. The sequence continues at coordinate 2,330,121 of NW_006292687.1, read as the reverse complement.
AAAAGAAAAAAGAGAATATTTTATTGATCTCATGCTTGACACATAGTAGGCACTCAAGTATTTCAATGAGTGAGTGAATGACTGAATATGAGTTACACTGGACTTCATAGAAGAGTGGAGAGACTACAGAACTCCTTGGCCATTAAGAAATCGGCATTGGCCTCATGTGTTATTTGTTCTCTGCTGGTATCACCACGGTCAGCAAAGTACTCCCAGACCTCCTGAGGGAAAAACTCACAAGCACGCTTGTGTTTGAGTTTATGACACATTTGCCCCTCCCCCCCCAAATAAAACAACAACACAAAAAAACAACCCTCTAAAAATGGAACTTTAAGATACTTGTAGTCCTGGGAGAACTAAATTGTTTGATATGTGGATCTAAAAAGTCCTATACCCATTATGCTAAATGGAATTAGTCACAGGAAGACATATATCTTGTGATCTCACTTGTATTTGGAATCTTCCAAAGCTGAATCATACAAATAGTAGGTGGGTGGTTAGCAGGGGCTGGGTGTATGGGAAATGGGAGATATTGTTCCAAAGGCACAAACTTCCTGTTATAAGATGTATACATTCTGGGGGTCTAATGCACAGCCTAGTGACTACAGTTAACAATACAGTATGGCATATTTGAAATTTGCCAAAAGAGTAGATCTTAAATATTCTCACTACACACCAAAAATGCTCACTATGTGAGGTGATTGCTATGTTAACTAACCTTCATGTAATCATTTCACAATACATCTGTTTATCAAATCACTTTGTACCCCCAAAGCTTAGATAATATTATTTGTCAACCAGAAGCCCGGTGCACGAGTTTGTGCACCAGTAGGGTACCTTGGCCTGGCCTGCGGGATCGGGCCGAAACTGGCTCTCCAACATCCCCTGAGGGGTCCTGGATTATGAGAGGGCACAGGCCAGGCCAAGGGACCCCACTGGCGCACAATTGGGGCTGGAGAGGGACGTGGGAATTTGGCCAGCTGGGGAGGGACCACAGGAGGGCTCCATGGCTCCATGCCCATCTTGCTCAGTCCCAGTCGGCCCAACCGCAGCAGCAAGCTAACCTACCAGTCAGAGTGTCTGACCCCTGGTGGTCAGTGCACGTCATATCGAGTGGTTGAGCGGCCTTAGCATATTATGCTTTGATTGATTGAATGGACGACTGGATGACTGGACACTTAGCGTTTTAGGCTTTTATTATATAGGACTAGAGGCCCGGTGCAAATTTTGTGCTTCACTCGGGGGGGAAGGGGTCCCTCAGCCCAGCCTGTGCCCTCTCGCAGTCTGGGACCCCTCGGGAGATAACCACTCTGCAGGCTTAGGCCTGCTCCCGGGTGGGAGAGGGCAGGCCCAATCCCTAGGTGCAGCCCCTGGTCGGGCTCAGAGCAGGGCCGATTGGGGAGTTGGGGCACCGCCCCCTGTCATGCACAGAGCAGGGCGGATCGGGATGTTGCGATGCCACCCTCAGTCACGCTCAGGGTAGGGCCTATTGGGGGGTTGGGGCACCCCCTCCTGTCACACTCAAGACAGGGTCGATGGGGAGGTTGCGGGCCCACCCCGTCAC
>NW_006292687.1:2327499-2328346 GCF_000327345.1 Myotis davidii | reverse complement strand
ATTTATTTACCTTCTATAATTGAAACATTGTTGATGTCACTGGCAATCCCAGCTCTGAGGCCGTGGCTGGCTGAAAGCAGGTATCTGGGGTTTGTTTAGCTTCTGTAATTGAAACAATTTTGCTTCCGGAGCTCAGAGCCGGGCCACAGCAGGCAACGAACCTTGGCTTCCTCCATCACTGGAGCAAGCAAGCCTTATGTTCGCTTCAGCTGCATGGCTGCCAGCTGTCATCTTTGTTGGCAGTTAATTTGCATATCACTCTGATTAGCCAATGGGAAGCGTAGCAGAGGTACGGTTAATTACCCTTTTTGTCTTTTATTAGATAGGATTATACATCAAATAGAGACCTGGTGCATGAATTCGTGCATGGGTGGGGTCCCTTGGCTGGGCCTGCAATGGGAGCCGGTCGGGGCCATCTCACGCAGTCTCGATTGGTGCCAATCAGGGCTGGCCAGCTGGGGGAAGGGACTGCAGGAGTTTCGCTGCCCAGGGGGAGGGACCATGGGAGGTTGGCTGGCTGTGGGAGGTTGGCCGTGGGAGTGCACTGACCATTAGAGGGCAGGTCCTGCGTGTATGTCATGGCTACCAATTAGTCATCTGGTCGCCCGGTCATAATGGTCGCTTAAGTTTTTATATATATACTAGAGGCCCGGTGCACAAAAATTTGTGCATGGGGTGGGGGTGGGGGGGTTCCTCAGCCCGGCCTGTGCCCTCTCGCAGTCTGGGACCCCTCAGGAGATAACGACCTGCTGGCTTAGGCCTGCTCCCTGGTGGCAGAGGGCAGGCCCAATCCCTAGGTGCAGACCCTGGTCAGGCTCAGAGAAGGGTTTTAAGGTAAAATGAGGTC
>NW_006292687.1:2316340-2326973 GCF_000327345.1 Myotis davidii | reverse complement strand
ATCCCATGGCCGGGAGGCCTGTCGGCTCCGCTGATCATGGGGCCCTGAGGCCTCTCTGCCCTGCTGCTTTAGGGCTGTTTGGCTTCGCTCTGCTTGGAGCCTGAGTATGCACATTAACCGCCACCTTTTAGCTTCTATAATTGAAACATTGTATCTTTTGGAGTTGTTTCTTCAGGAGCTCACAGCCCCGCAGCTGCAGACGGGGAACCTTGGCTTCCTCCATCGCTGGGGCAACCAAGCCTCCTGTTCTCAGCTGCCTGGCTGCCGGCCGCCATCTTGGCTGACAGTTAATATGCATATCGCCCTGATTAGCCAATGGGAAGGGTAGCGGTCGTACGCCAATTACCATGTTTCTGTTTTATTAGATTAGATAAAACTTTGAAAAAATTGAAAGCCTCTTTACAAATTATACTGCTAGGGAATAAGCACTGGATATGAGTCCAGAGTTTTGGATTGCCTGTTGTCTTTTTTACATGAAAATAATATTTAAAATAAGTTAATATATTTACTCATGAATACATACTCAATATAAAAATTGTCAAGCTAAAGACAGGTATATAAAACAAAAAAGTAAAAATCTTCCTTATCTTTACCAATAAAAGCCTGTATAGCATTTCATAGTATGGATAAATCATGATTTAACCACTGATCTTGTCTTGTCACTATTTTTTCCTGTGTCACAAGTAATACAGTAACAAACGTTCTCCCACAAGTCTCTGTGTACATGTATAAGTACTTTGGTAGGATGGATTTCTTTAAACAGAATTTCAGGATCAAGCGATATGTTCATTAGTAATGTTGATAAATAATATTAAATTGTCTCCTAAAAAGCTGTATCCATTTATAATATCACTCATTTCTCAGGCTCCTGCAAACACCGAATTTTTTCAGTCTTTAAAATTTCTTTCAGTGTAGCCTAGTCTTTCACAGCAATTTTCCCAAGACCTTAAGCAAGCAGTGTTTCTGTCTTGTTAGCTGAATCTATAGAATGGGTTCATAAATCTATAGATTCAGGAGAGTTGGGAACCTCCAAGAGGGAATGCCCGTGAAGTCTGATTCCTGAACAGCCTCATGCAATCACATAGTTTGTGAACCACATTCATAAATGGGCCTCAAACAGACGCACTGTTTCTACCACTTAGAGATGAATTCTTCCTCACCCAAGGCTGCTCATGGGCTGCAGACTGCAAAGCTTTTAGAAGCAGGAAGACTGCACATGCTCTGTCTCCACCTGACATACGTAGCGTTCGGGAGCAGCTGCTCAGGTGGGTCAGCAGCACCCATCTCGGTTCCCGCAGGCACTGGGTGTCCTGTGGATGAACCCACCCTCCATGGAGAGCCTGCAGAGCACTGGCACTCAAGTTATTGACAAGGACCCTGCAGTCCTCTTTGAGACATGCAAGAGCAGGCTAGGAATGCTAGGTTAGATAAACATTTCTGCTGCTTATCTGAAAATGTTGGCTCTATGTGAACATAGTCACGAGTGGGGCACCACAGCTTGCTCAGAAATTGAATTTAGAAGCCTTCTGTGCTGCCAAGGGTCCTGGCATGCTGCCTCTTCAAGGAGGAAGGAGCAGGGGAGAGGCTGCTGGAGTGCATTTTAAGGCTGCAGGTGCCAATATTTTGGAGTTTGCATGGAAGGAATTGTCTAGCTGTGACCCTGATGTGACAGACGAGGCTGTGGCTAGCCCATTCTCTGACTGTTAGTGCTCAGTGAAGACTAAGCAGGAGAGAGGAGGTTTTCATGTTAGCCGACCAACAGCTATTTCCGAAGCATCTGTCTTGTGACCAATCCTGGGCTAGTGTGGGCATTAAAGGAAAAGTTAAGAAACTCTCTACTGCAGACTGTTTTACCCAAAGCAATGGGGAAACACTTTAACGTTTTTATGAGTGGCTGGCATAGGTCAGGGTTATTTTGTGTCTGTTCTCTGGTATTCCCATTGCTACCCTTCAAGTACATGTGCTGATTTTTCTTAAGTCATAGACTCAGTTTGCAGTTTCTGTTTGCTCTGAAATATATGCAGTCATACTGTTAGTCTTTATGTAACTTCTGTTCAAAACCCTTCAAAGGCTGCCCAGCCACCTGTAGTTTAAAGCCCAAATTCTTAACACTTTTAACTCAAGGGGCTGCATTATGGGATTCTCACCACATTTCCTAGCCTTTACTTTTTACTGCTATTGGAAGTTTGTTCCTCTGTCTATGCTTGATTTCTCACTGTTCTACCAACACCCTCCTGCTCCGTTTTCCAGAGGGTCCTCGCTTAAGGCTCATCAAAAATATTGCCACCTCCATGAAGCCTTCCTTCATTACTTACAAAAGCAATTCTTCCTTCTCTTTCTAAAATTCCTGTAGCAATTGGCTTGCAAGTCTCATGATGTCTAACCTCTATGTACAGTCACTGGCAGAGGGCAAATACCCAAAGGACAAAGATAAAGTATTCTTCTTTGTATTTTTTTTCCAACAGCAATGACTGGTAAATTCTAAAGAGAAATGTTAAATAAATTAGTAATTTTTTAAATGTAGGAAGCCAGAGAACAGGGCTATCAGTAGAAATTGAGGTAATTCAGAGAGATGTGAACATGAGGTTGGATTTTTTTCAGAATTCCCCATGTGGGCAGCCACCCAGCCTCCCTGTGTGTGTGTGTGGTTGTGTCCGGGGGCATTTGAAGTCTTTCCTAAGTGTGCCTGGAGACAAGTGTAGCCCAAATCCCACAGTCTCCTAAACTCAGCACTTAATATTACAAACCACTGGATGGGATTTGTGTGCAGTTTGTTTGAGGACTCAGCACAGCTGCATAACATTTTATGGGCCCATGTTATACAGCGGGGTTTCTCATTTTCCAAGAGACCAATTAAAAATCTTATGGAGCTATTAAGTGTGTGCAAGGTGATTGTGTGGCTGTAAATACAAATGTGCTCTCTAAGGCAAGCTTTTAGGCAGAGGACCTTCCCCGTCTTCATAAGAGCAGATTTTGCTTTTAGCATTTCCTCTCAAATATAACTACCTCACTTTCAACCTTGCCTTTTTCAGAAAAATAAAAGCTCTTGTAGTGTTTACTATTTGTAGAGAGGGGCATTGATGTACTTGAGGGAAAATTACAGCTTCATATGCCCTACTGAAGGGTTTCTCTGCTTCTCTAGTGTCCCAGCCTTCAGAGGGAGCCATTGTGGGCTTTCAGTATTTGCAATGGTAGGCATTTTCCAGAAAGTTCCCAGTGCTGCTCAGAACATTGCTCAAGTCTGTATTGACCCAACAGCAGGACAGAAGGCAAGTCAGGAAACACAGCAACATCCAAATGAGCCTCTGAATGTCTTTGCAAGCCAAAGCGCTGTAGAACAGATTCCTAGCCCACTCTGCCTCAGGGCCTTTGCACATGCAGTTCCTTCTACATAGAATATTCTTCCTCCGGATAACTGTGTGGTTTACTTTCTCACTTCATTCTGTTTTCTGCTCTGATGTGACAGTGCTTTCCTGACTACCTAAAATAAATTAGCACCCCACTTCCTACCTTAGCACAACTTCCACAGCCCCTAATTATTTATTCAACTTATCCTAATTAATTTCTCTTCACAGTTCTTCTCACGTTTTTTTTCCCCTTTAAATTTTAGAGAGGAATGGAGGGAGAAAAAGAGAGAAAGAGAAAGACATCAATGTGAGAGAGAAACATTGATTAGTTGCCTCCCACACATAATCCACCACTCACTGTAGGGTGTACGAAATGACGCTCCAACCAATTGAGCCACTCAACCAGGACTCATCTTTGGACATGATATGTCGTTACTTATTTTTTAACTGTCTCCATCCTTTAGAAGCTATGCCCCAGAAAGGCACAGGGTGTGGGTGTGTATTTTATTGCAATGTCCCTTAGGTTTAGAACAAAAACTTGCACCTATTAGGTGCTAAATAAATATACATCTAATGAGAAATAAATAAATAATACTAGTATATATTGAAAGAAAAAATATCCTTTAAGGCACTAGAGAATAATATATTTTTAGTGCTCAAGGAGATCTTGGGAATAATTCAGTACAACCCTTTCCCTTTACAGAGGGAGAAACTGAAGATCAGAGAGGTGGTGTGATATCCAAGGCAACTTGGTGGTCAGTGATAATGCTGGGACCTGACCTTGCTGGTCTGACTTTCAGACCACACCCAGCACCACGTGACCGTCTCAACTCCATATAAGGAGCTTTTTCACATTGTAAACCTTTCAAACAAGAAAAAGAAAAAGAAAAGCCAGGTTCCTGTTGAGAAAACAGAATCAAGATGGGTGTCAGGGGATTTGATCATTCACCAGGACAGAGAGCAAGTCGCGTATTATTGAGAACTCAGAGATAAACCTTTTGTATCTCCTCTGAGTATTTAACACATAGTGTTGTTGTTGTTATTGTAACCCAAGCAATTGAGCAAGCAGGAAACATACTGAGAAATCAATATCCCTCGCTACTTAATAACGACATATCATTTTGTAAAATGGAGTGCCACAGCATGATGGCAACTGATGCCATTTGTTCTTGACGGTGACATTCTGCATGGTGTAACACACATCGTGCATAGCGAGCAGCTGCTCTCTGAGTCCCTTCTAACAGGTTGATAAGAAAGTTTACCAAGCAACGTAACCTGTTTTGAACAACTCAATGGGATCCGCTCAAACACAAGAAGTTGTGAATATTTTGCTAAATGGTGTTCTATGTGTCTCTTTGCTTTGGGCTGGCATCAAACTACACCCAGCCCCTCAACCCTAATGGTGCCTGTGCAATGCCAGTGACCATGTAAAACCCTACACATGCTCTCTGCTTCTTAGTACTGGTTCTGGGGCCATTCCTTTCTCACCTCCTCCCTCTTCTCACCAATGTATGTCTTTTCTGTCCTTCGCCACCCTGTTGGAACTCACATTTGACAGTCATTTTCTTCAGACTGACTCCCAGTTCCTTTGCTCTTGCAACCCTTATCCGCGCATTCAGTAGCTATTGAGTTTGTACTGTATTTCTCTTCATGCTTATTTGCGAATATTCCTTCGTGCCTCATGTCAATGTCTACCACATGTTGTGGGGAAGAGCAGAAGGAAAGGATAAGACAGTGTCCTTCCCTCCAGGAGTTTACGAGCTTCGCACAAAAGAAGACTAATATTACTGAATCAATTAAAGGGCAATTAATGTTAAATCGGGTGGCATGGATAACATGTTTCCCTGTCATACATGTGAGAGCATGCGGTATAGTAGCAAAAACATGAAATTTGGAGTCTAAATCTGGATTTAAACTTGTTTTCATTCCTTACTAGCTGTACAGTCTTGGGAAAGTAACTGATTTTGAGAGATGAATCTTGGTGCAGCCCCAAAACCTTGCTGCTAATTGTGCCTCAGGTTAGATCCAGGTCCACCAAGGGCAGGTGTCCCAGGAACCTTGACCAATTCTTTGTTACTATTGGATGTGACATGGGGATAATGACGAAGAAGAAACAGTTGCTAGACAAGAGCGATCTAAGGGGCACCAGGAAATTCCCTGTACTGACAAAAGTTCTCTAACTGACCCCCCAAATATACCCTAAATTGTTGATACCTTGGACCTAAGCATTTGTATTTTTTGAGGATATTCTTTTAAACCAAATATGTGTTAAAGACTCTTCTATCCACAATACAGATAGACCTGCCCATGGCTTGAGGCTTATTGCCTACAGAGTAATGGACATGAGGGATGGGAGTATGATGATCCAGAAGGCAAGAAAAAAAATGTCACCTCTGGTTAAAATGGTTTATCTATTCTTAATCCACAATTTTGTTAAAAAATGCTTATATATACATATATATATGAATTATTTAGAGAGCCATATACCTTGCTTTGTGCCCTTATATTAACGTGAACAAGGAAAAAGGTGCTTTAGTGTATTTGGGGGTTGTGAACTCTTCATTACAGGAATATTTATTGTTGAAAGTAATTTGTTTTCTTAGAAAAGGTTAGTGGTTTTCCCCAATTTTAGAAATGTCAGCCTTGCTCCAATGGAATCCATTATCAAGATATGACAGAATCACTCCCTGAATATATACGGAGAGTTTGTCTCAGAAAATAACTGGCTACTATCAACGCAAGGTGTGCAAATGACCCAAAGCAAATTGGGTTTCCTATCTGTGAAGGGCTGGATGGAATGCAGCCTGAAGGATAATGGGCTCATTCTAGTGTAAAACCAGCGCAGGCAAAGGGCCGGATGATTTGTTACCAGGAAACAATCCTTCCGATCCTGATGGTTACATGAGAATGAAGGCCCACAATGCCACTGGTGGAATGACTTATCTCCCTGCTCCTTTAGTCACCATACATCTAGAGAGTATGGGAGGACTTGGAACCAGGTGTTTGAAAAGAAAAACATTAATGTGATTTCTGCTTTCATCAAAGTTTCATTGCAAATCTCAAAAGAACAGAGCTATTTCCCACTGGAGCCAGACACTCCAAAGGTATGTTTTCTAGATGCAAACAGACAATAGACAGAGTCAGTTAAGATAAAGATTGACCTTTGTCCACAAAGATACCACCCTAGGGCTTGACTACCGCCATAACTCACTTTTCGTTAGAAAGTTTTCATTTCAGACCATCCTATGTGGTTACTTTAGGTCTCTAGTTTGTAAGCCCCCCCCTCCCGCCCCCACGACAGGCCTCCCAAGTTTGTCATGGTTAGTATGTGGTCCCCTTTTCATCCATACATCCAATATAGTTTTTTATTAGTTTCAGGTGTACAGCATAATGGTTAGACAAATCATTTAATTTATAAACTGTTCCCCCAAAATTTCAAGTACCCACCCTGGCACCATACATACATAGTTCCTACAATATTCTTCACTCTGTTCCCTCACTGTACTTTACATCCCCATGAGAATCTTGTAACAACCAATTTGTACTTAGTCTCTTCACCTTTTTTCCCCCAGCCCTCCAACCGCCCTCTCCTCTGGCAGCCATCAGAGGCATGTTTCTGATTGTGGGCGCTGGTGCTTTGCTAGGACTGTAGGTCTAGGTGACAGACAGGCCAGGTGATGGCCAGGCCTAGGTCATGGGCAGAGTTAAGGGATGGCAGCAGAAATAGCCCTTCCACACTCTGCCTTCTCTCCTCACTGAGGTGGGAAATCCAGAGGGAGAACCCATACCCAAGACTGCAGCTCTTTGTGTGACTTTGCCTTTTCTAGCCTGGGGATTTTATCATATATATATATTTACTCTGAGGATGCAAATATTCCTCACCATCCTTGGAGGCACAGGGTAGTTCTGCTTCTAACATCAGCCACTTTCCCTTGAGGGTGTCTTGGTGATTTTTTTTCAGATTCTCTTCTGTCTTGTTGAGGGATCTCCTAATATGTTGTAGATTATCCCTCACCTAGGGGTTTCTCTACAAGTCATGAAACATTCTGGACTTTTACATGTTTGTATGATCTGGGGAATCAAATTTAATCCTTGGACTTTTAAGTCAACCAGGATAAAATTAACTTTGCAATTAGAAGCATCCTTTGACACTTGAATGAGTCTCACTGCAGGGATGCCTTTGAAAAGAGATCTGGCTCATTATGATTGATGGAGAGGGCGGAGCATTTTAGCAAGCTGCTTCCTTCAGAAGTTAATGGGAGAACATTCCTGTTCAGGGAATCACAGTTTGCTGGTAATTGAGGCAATCAGATGTAGCAAGCAGGTGAACTGTGAACAGATGAGCTGCTGAATGACAGCAGGGGACAGCATGTGGCCTCAATCTTTATACTGTGAAACCATGATCACCAAAGCTCTCTTTTCTATTTTAAAACAGAAAAAACACACCTATAAAACAGTGGATAAAATGGAATATAATACTGTTAAAATAAAAAAAGAGACAACAGGCCCCAAGTAGAGTCACTTGTGCTAAGTCCACAGCAGCAAAACAACACTTACTACCTAACCTATTTCCAGAGTCAGCTTCTCCTAGGACTGTCACCTTTAAACAGTGAATCTGGAATTACTTGATCAGCACCAAGGATCTAATCCGCTCCTAGGAAGGTGACCTAGCCTGAGATTGTTTGCTTTTTCCTTGTCCCTCCCTGCTTTTTGCCAATGAAAGTCTTCTATTTTTGTGGAGCTCCTTAAGATCTGCTAGATGGGATGCTGCCTGACTCATGAATCACTGGGTAAAGCCCTTTAGAGCTTTAATATTTATTCAGTTGAATTATGTTTAACAATAGCAAGCTATTACAAGCTCATGATTTTTGGAACTGAACATTTTTCTAAGGATAAGGAGAGAAATGCAGCCAACTTATCTTTATAAAAAAATTTCTGATACTTGTTTTGGAAAACAGATCGCACAGAGCAATCCTTACTGGTACAGGGGACAATGACACTAAAATATCTCAACCTTAGACTTTCCACTGCCTTAAAGTGTGACAATCCTTTCAGATTGTTTTCTTTTTCTGTTCCAGATTTCTCAGGTTTCAGAGCTAGCAAGGTTAGTAATGGCATTTGAGTGGCGTTTTAAGTAATGTGTTCATAGTGTAGGTCAAAGTATTATATAACGTTTGTAATTCCAAAGCAAGCAAAGGCAGGTATCAGCTCCAATATGTGGGACAGCTGGGTTAGGAGAACACTGTGTGTTTAATTAGCCCTCCTGTGAAGTAGGAAAAACCACAAGTCCCCATCCCCTTCTTTCTGGGACTTCAAGTGACTTTGGACAAATGTTAATCAGGCCCCCAATAGTTCAAGGTTCCCTTAAGTTTCTTCACAATTATTCCTAAATCTAGAATTCTCCTTTTTAAAACTGGTTTTGCATATTAATGGCAATTTCCCTCAATAATGATAGGATAGGGTGCGTCATACTCTTTACAATGATGAACCCATTGAAATATTAACCCTGAACACAATTACAGTTACTGTAGCAATCTCACATATGAAAACTGAGGCTCAGGGATACTAATAACTTGTGTAAGGGCAGCCGTCTGGTATGTAGCTGAGCTAGGATTCAAATGCAATTCCTATGGACACAGACGGCTCTTGACTCATGGACCATACTGCTCTGGGTTAGTCTCTGCTACATGGAGTTCTGCCTATTTTCTTCCTTAATTACATTAAGTTAGTTCTCCTGATGATTACCTTTATAATCTATGTGTTCAATAACGAGTTCTTGAATTTTGCCAGCAATAGACTTTAAACTCCCTGAAATCACCTGTATATTCTTTCCATGTTCTCTACCCTGGGCTTCTTTTACGCATTGGTGAGTTCCTGCACCTTCTTTTTGGACACTTGTTTTTGGAAGAAAAGACACACAAGTAGGTGTTGAGTTCTGCCTGTTCTTTGTCACCTGTGCATGCTATTGGATCTTGAGTTACTGCTGACATCTATGACTGTAGCATTCCCAGGTTTCACCACGAACATTACAGGGGTTTTTTTTTCATCCTACTGACATTTGGGGAATCTGTTCAAATGTATATTTAGACTGACCATTAAGAGAAAAGTAAACATGGAAGTAGCACAATTGATAACTGGTATCTGGTTAATTTATTTAGAAACAAACATCACAAGCCTGAATTCCATTCCTTCATGGGAGGACGCCTTCCTGAATTAAGACAGATGCCTTTACCTTGTGAGCATATTTGTGTAAATATAGGAATGAATGCAGCATGCAGTGGAATGCATTGAATTTAATGTTTTCTCCCTTTCTGTTTGAAAGACAAGTTGGAGGGGGCATTTGTCACAAGAAGACTTTAATTCCCAGGGCATTGTCTGTGCATTCATCTTAGGGAAGTGATGGACCCTGTAGAATATTACAGTTTGTTTATGGGATAATGTCAAGTGGGAATCCAGAAAGCCATTCATGCAGAAATCCTCTGGAAGATCCATTTAGACCAACCTTGAACATACTCAGTCTTTAATCCTTGCCAACTGCCAACTGTTCCTCTGTGAAGCTCATTCTTGCTATTATCAGAGTTTATCTTTAAAATTGAGCCAAGTACAGCCAGGTACTCACCATCTGTTGGAAGCTGCATTACTGCTGGGGTGTTTACAAGCTATCTTTAATAGCATTATCACCAGCATGTATTTTAGGAATAATATCTTTTCTCGGTTATTTTCACTAAAATATATTGAGTGACAATATGGTATTCATTTGGGTCAACATTTGGTGTAATGAATCAGTAGGAAAATATTTAAGTTTTTTTTAAACTTAAATATTTCAGTTTTTTTCTGGTACCTGATGTTTAGATAGGTATCATTACAACTTGTAAGGCAACAGCCAAACTGATTGACTGCCCTTGTATACATCAGAGCTTCTGGGTGTGGTGTGTGGGTTGCAGGGACCCTTTTGTCGCATTCTACCCATATGATCCCCGGACACAAGTCTGAGGAAAAGCCTAGCTAATGACATACATACATCCTGTTGGTATGATAAAAAATATTATGAATAGTAAACTTTAATTTTTTCAGGGATGTGCTTAGAGAAAAAAAGAATATTTGGATCAAGTGTACATTATGTGACATCAAGTGTACATTAAGTGTATGAATGTACACTTAATTGGAATTTATCATTTTGTGCTTAGATTGTCAGTCTCCAAAGATGTGGGGTACAATGAAATCAGTGTCCACTCAAATTCTGTTGAATATCGTTGACAGCATGTTTAACAATCAGAAGACTTTCT
>NW_006292687.1:2307750-2316009 GCF_000327345.1 Myotis davidii | reverse complement strand
GAGAATTATCACAAGAATTTCATTTCTTAGGAATAGTAAAGCCTCATTATAATTTTAGAAGCATTCCCTATCTTTGCTCTCATTTGGCTTTCATAACCAGAGGTGAGATAGAGTTATAATTCCACTGCACTGGTTAAAAAAAAAAAATGAATCCAGAACAGATAGAAATGAGTGTTTGAGAATTTCCCAGATGATAAAAAGGGATGTTGGCCACCTACAGAAAAATAATCATGTCACTCTCATTTTATTAATGACCCAGAACAATGACAATGGGCATTAAAATGCATTATACATATGTGTTTTTATTTAAGCTGCATATTAGATTTTATTATTTTTTTCAACAACATTTTAATAAACAAGCATTACAGACACTATACTCTTCACTGGAATGGTCATCGCCGATGTTCCTGTCTTAAGTGGGAGAAGCTCTATCAGGCTCACACATTCTACTTGTGGGTACCAGTGGGAACTCCTCACCAACATTGCATCCAGTTCAGGGGTCCCCACAGGAATAAGATAAAAATAAGAGGCTAAATTTTCCCTGTTGAATAAAAGAGAAGAGACTTCTCTCCTGTCCCCCATTTTAGCGCATTTACTTTAGAAAATTTCAAGTTATTTCTCAGTCTCTTTGAAACTTTATGACCCAGGCTGTCTTTCTTAAGGATCTGGGAGCCATCTCTTTGAAATGTAAACATCAAGAAAAATAGTATAGTAATTCCTGGTTAACGTGGGTGGGTAGGTAGGATTCTAATTTCAGTGGTGCCTGGCGCCACATTGCAAAACTACCTCTTGTCAAAAAAGGTATGAGACATTTATTTTTCCTTTGTAGAAAAACAAGTAACTAACATGGACGGTTATGACAATTACAAGGTAGACTTAGGACAAACTATTTGTAATAAATAGTGCTGTTGAGTCCTCTTACTTGAGGACTAGTTGTTGTTTATTTCGAGAAGTTGTTGGTAGTGGGTTGCATTATCCTGGCTATATAAAAGGATAAGATTTATTTCTGCCTTTGCAATCTCTTAGTGATTGCCTGTGATGTGCATTGCATTCTGATTTAATGCTTACTCAATAATCAAACTCTCTTTTCTTTACCACTTTCTGGAAAAGTTTTCTGGGCTGGGAGAAGATTTATTTTCCCAGTTATAGTTCCCCAACATCATAACAGGTAACTCTGAGGCTTTGTGTGGAAACCTCACAGATGGTCCAAGGCGGTGGTGAGAAGCAGTTCAAGGCACAGCTGGCACTGCGCTCACCATGACCAAAATGAGACTATTGGCTGACGGGAAGTTTCTGATTGGAGGCACTAATTTCTATGTAAGTGAAAATGGCCGTACTGGCTAGCAGGTTCTCCTCAGTAGGGTCCCTTTCCTGGGCATTAAAAAATGTCCCTCATATCCCTCTAGCCCTGGCCGGGTATCTCAGTTGGTTGGAGTATCATCCAGTCCACCACAAGGTAGCAAGTTTGAATCCCACTCAGGGCACATACCTAGGTTTCAGGTTTGATCCCCAGTTGAGGCATGTGTGGGAGGCAACTGATTGATGTTTCTCTCTCTCTCTCCCTCCTTCTCTCTCTCTCTGATCAATAAACATATCCTCAGGCTTGCTCTCTCCTCCACACCCCCCTCTCTCTCTGATCAATAATCATATCCTCAGGTGAGGATTAAAAAAAACAACAACAGTCCCTCATACAGTTTTCTACTCAGTCAACTAACTTGTCCAGGTACTTCCCAGACCTGGACTCTACTCCAGGGAAACTCCCCTGGATTGATTTCTAGACTTTGGGTTTGCCGATTCAAGACCAGCCCCTATTCCACACCATGGTCAAATTAACTTCTCATTTCACTCTTCAAAACATTCCGCTTTCTCCACAATTGCTCTCAAATGGCCTTTCAAAGAGAGTTAAGAGCCAATGAAAACAGTGCTCAAATCATTAGCAGCCCAGGACTTCTGAGACTTTGCACTTCAAAATCCAGTGGGATCATGATGATGGTGAGATAGGGGTAGTAGTTGTGTTGGGGAGGATCTGGTGGTTTCTCCAAGTGCAAATAAGTAATAAAATTAAGTGTTTAAAAATGAATTTCTGTTTTTTTCTAAGTGCATTTAGATTATTGTTCCCTGAATCTGCAAGTGCCTCTTCTGAAACAGGGTTTGTGTGTTTTATAATCTTCCCAGCCAAGACACAGCTTCCCCTCTCTAATTGTACATCTTGAATTCAAGGCGATTCTTACACATTTGGGCATCTCCTTGCCTTGCAGCTCTATTACCCCTCAATAAAATTATAGCTACACATTAAAAAGCTCTGAATTATTTAAGCAGTATTTATGTCATTTGGGTAAAGTTTCATTTTATTAAATGCTTCTCAGTGTGAATTTTTATTACCTTCTTTGGCTCCAGTGCAATTAATGCTGGTAGGCAGGGGGCTTTTCCTTCTTGACGACCACCTCTGGGCTACTTGGCTGCTTCTGGGTCTTGCTTTGATGCTTTTCCAACTATAGAATGACACATTCTTCTCACTGTCTGTAGTATCAGAGGCTAGCACTGGAAGGGATGGCTGATAGCCTTCAATAAGGCCACTATTGACATTCACCTTGACTTCATGTATAGCGCTTTCACCATTTTACTACATGCTGTATTGTACATCAGTTTATAATGATAATAATAGTGTTTTTAACTTGCCATTTTCTGAGCTCTTCTATTACACAAAAGTTGCATGGGTATTGGATATACTTTTTAAAAATTTCTAAAACCCTTTGGGATAGATACTGTTTATATTTCTATTATCCAGAAAGAGAACGAAAGGTTAGTAAGTTGAAGTAAGTAACCTGCCCAAGGCCACACAGTGGAGCACTCTATTTTGAGTCCAGAGCTGGACCTTTCAGCCATGTCACCATACAGTGGACAGCATTTCTATTTAGTTACTAGCCTTATTTTAAATAGACTCTGTAGGGCTCGGCTATAGGGTAAAGCCTGGGACTTACCTGTTGGCAAAGCCACAAACAAGTCCCAGCTTAGAGGGCACAGTCCTCTTAGCATAATTAGGCTTGACCTTTTGATACTCCCTACATCTTATCTGGGTAGCTAATGGGCTGAGGGAGATGTAGCAAGTGCTGCCAAAACAAGTAAAACTCACAAGAACATTGTAACTATGGTGACCATTTCCTTGTTTACCTCTGGCTATAAGATTTATATTTTTGATATTTATTTTATATATTTAAATGCCATTTAACAAAGAAAAATCAACAAAAAAATGAGTTCGCCTGTCATAGGTTCACCATCACTGACCTAGATCCAGCTTATTCTCTTTGCCTGTCATTTCTTCATCCATTCGCTGCCCTCACTCAGGCTTTTGAACCCTTAGCTGAGCTGGCTCCACACAAGACTCAAGATAGCATTGTTCCTCTTTTATGAACTAGGAAGCTGAATCAGTATTGCATGGTAAGTAAGAATATAGCTCATTGTCTGAATGTCTTGTGATGGTTGTTTGTATTACTGTTATGTATTATTAACAAATAAGGAAGTTAAAGATACTCCTTAAGTTTTGTAAGGGGCCATTTCCAGTCCAGGATTTGGGTTTTCTAACACAGTAGACATTCTTTCTCTAGATTATTATAATGGAAGGGACAATTTCATTCTTTGGCGGCTGTTATCCAAAGAACTATCCCCACTCCCCAGGTTCATCTATATGCTCACAATCAGTAATTTGAGAAATAAAATGGATTCAGCATGTCTAAAAAAAAGAGCATAGTTTGTGACCAAAATATGAAATACGTTATAAATAATATCAATGCAGAAACAGGCCTATGACATTTAGTGAAATTCAAATATTCTGACATTTCAGTTAACCCATTTGCTAACATAATTTGATGTCTTCAGAACACATTCCAGGGATATTGTATGGCAATTTCAAATAATAATGTCTAAGAATAAAATATTTAACTTCCCAGAATATTGAACAACACTGAGTAATAATCTTTATTGGGTTATTATCTGAGTCTAAAAGAGGAGAGATATCAGTCAAATTGAGAAAATAAAAGAAAATTGGTACAGTTTATGAAAGCAAGATATTGACATCAGGTTCTTTGTACCATCTGTTAGCTCTGTGAAAAATAACCTCTCTTCTTCTATCTGCCTCATAGGATGGCCACCCCTTAGCAAATGCATCCTGGGCTTCGACTATAAGATCTCTTCGGTGACTTATAGGGGTTTTGCTATACTTCATTTGTAAATAAAAAAACAACAACAAGCATGCTGGCCTGGAGAAAAGTTCATTTTTAGCAAAGCTGCTTTTTAATTCAGGTATAACACAATGCCCCCAAGACGCTTCTCAACTTTCCCCGGTAGATATTTTCAGATCTATTTATCATGGTCACAACATGAAGTAGTTTCTGATTTATGTGGTGAGCTTCAGACTTTTGGTATTTTCTCTCTTAGCCTCAATCCATCAGGAAGCAGGTCTGCATCCCATTTAACACCAATCTAGTGCTGTCGATAATACCCTGGTACCCAGCGTGCATAACAAGGAGGACCCTGGCAGGGATGGTGGGCTCAGGATGTGAGCTGGAAGTCTAAGCAGTTGAAGCAGAAAGATTTTTCAAAGTTATAGGATTTTTATCTGTTTGGAGGGGAATAATGCATGCTGTGAATTAGAAAGCCAGAGGTTGCACATATAAATGGAGAAACACAACAAAATGCCACAGGTTTGGTATTGTTTGAACAAAAGGCTTTCTTTCAGAAGCTTTTAGGGAAAGGTTCCTCAGATCAACTAGACTGTGACCCTCATATCATTATGCCCCCGTTATCTGGCAGAGGACCTGCATGTTAAAGGTGCTGATAATTACAGGTTGGTCTAACTCAAAATCAGGTCACACTGTCCTTGCTAGTGACCTCTAGATTCCTAACTGGCACCACAGCATCACTTTAAACCTGGGCTTTGCTTGGGTGATACCTCAAATTTATCAAGTTACTTTCCTAGGTAGTTTCTTAATTGTTGTAGAGGAGCTAAGTTGTGTCCAAATTTTAGGTTATTTGGGCTGAAGAAAGACATGAGAGAAGCGTTGTATTTGTTACTGGGTATAAATATATTTTCTGAAGCCTAGCCAAGTGCTTGGCATGATATTGTTTTATATCCCTGCACACACAAGATACTATATGCTCAGTAAGTTTGCTGACAGGCTTAGACAGGTGTAATAAGAACAATGAGGGGCTGTCATGTTGAAGCTAGAGTGTTTACAACACACATTGGCCAAAAAAATCCCACATTTGTTTATTCAGCAAATATTTACTGAGTGCATGCTCTGTGGCAGGCACAAAGCTAGTCACAGAAATCCAGGCTTGGCACAGGGAGCTCAGAGGCTCTCGTGTAACACCCAGATTAACAATAATTAAAACCAGGATGGTGACAGCCATACTAGAATGTCAGAGAACACAGAGGAGAGAGCAAGCAAATAGCTGGGGATTTGGAAACAGATTCATAGAAGAAAGTAAAACAAGTTTTCATGGCATTTGCTTTTTATTATATGCCTTTCTTATTGTGTGGTCTAACATACTTAAACATGAGTAGAGGAAAGATGTACTGCATAACGATTTATCACAAATTGTGCCTTCATGTGCCTCTCAAATGGTGGCGAGGCACCGGTTTTGTTCCTGATCCATCAGTTTAACAAACACAATGAAAATGAAATGCTGAAAGGATATAGTTTTATGAAACATATATTTTGAGAAAAGCAGTAAAATTCAATTACCAGAAAAAATGAAGGAAAAGCAAAACAAAGTGAAACAAAATCCATATCCCATTTTTAAATTATTAGATTTAAAAGACATGAAATTACTTGGCCAAATAAAGTTCCTGAATGTTTACTCTCAATTTCTCTACTTGTCTCATGGGGACTCATGCACTAACGGTGGCAATTAGAGTGAAATTGCTAAAGAAGAAACTCATAGGACCGAATATGGCAATGTTTACAAATATGCAACTTCTTACAGAAAAACTTACATATCACTGCAGCATCAAGGTATGGCTGAGCATCGCAGGGAAAGGCTGTCTCCCAGCCAGGTGTCCAGAGAGGCCAGACGGAGTCTCCAATTGTCTTGCCAATGCCAGGGTCTTATCGGACATACCTTCTCTTCTGGACCATCAGTGTGAGCATGGGATACTTTTAACCAAGGATCCCAAAATGGAGTTTCATCTTGTGCTTCTTATGTCTGCTGGTCATGTAAGCATATTCTTGCTACCTCACCATCTGGAATGGCAGAGCCCTCCAGGTGCCACACTGAGACCAGGTCCAAATCATTAACGTCAATGTTATCAATAAACAATGCTGACAAGCTGGTACAAACCTCTTCTAAACTCCTCAGACCCATGTTTACAAAATGCCGCTATTAGTCAATACATCATGCCTTGACCAGAGATCAGTGCCTAGCAAGTACCTTACCAAAATAGCTCCCGCGCATGCCGGCCTGCTTGGTGTTAACCTCTGCAGCATAACTCATAACAAACAGCTCATGCACAGGTACTGCTTTCCAGACCACACCTGGATGCGGGACGTCCAGGCAAAAACTAGAACATGTCCACCTACTATTCTGATTTATAATTTTCTTTATAATTTTCAAATACATGCTTAAAAAATACATTTTGTGTCAATGAAATAGTGGAGTCTATGTTATTTTATGTCTGGATTCTTTCATTCAGAATTATATTTGTAAGCTTCACCATACTGTCACGAGTAGGTGCAGTTTGCTCATTTTCATTGCAGTAAAGGATACCATTGTGAAGCTGTACCCTATGTATTTACTTGAATGTTGGTGGATAATTTTTTTTGTTGTTTTTTTTAGTTTTGACTATTATGAATAATGTTGCTATGAATACTATTAGTTCTCTTGGGTATATACCAACAGTAGAACTGTGCGTTCATAGTATTATGCATATGCTTAGCTTTAGTGGTTACTGTTAACTAACCTTGCATTCTTAGAATAAATCTATTGTGTTTGTTTTGGTTATTATATATTATAGGATTCATTTTGCTAATATTCAGTTCAGGAGTTTTGAATTTATAATTCTACATGAGGTTAGCAGTATTCTTTATCTTTGCCTTGATTTACTTATAAAATTTTCTTATGAAGGCTATGCTGATTTTCTTAAACAATTGGGATGTATTCCCTCTTATCTATTCTCTTGAAGAATGTGTATATTATCAGAGTTCTTAAGTCTTTGGAGGATTTGCTGCTAAAGGCATCTTGCTGGTAAAGTAAGATTTAAGCTAAGATGCAAAAGTTCACTCTATTTCTAGTAGCGAAACAGCCAAAGTCATATCTATAGTAAACCAAAGGACATAAGCTATTTCTGCATAAAGGTCATCGTTCATGGGATATATGTCAAGATGTCAGTCTTGTTTTGAATTATTAATCTCCCGTGCCCCATCTATTTATAACCCACTTATGCTCCAAGACCTAGGTCATTTCATAGCTTGCAAAAATACTTCCTTAAATCCTAATCCACACCTATCTGATTTGAATTTCTGTACTGTGATGGACATTTAACCCAATTACCTTTCTCAAATTGTTTTATATGGAAATATTTAAAATTACAGATTTAATTTCCTTAATAGATATATGAATATTCATATTTTTGTTTCTTATATCAGTTTTGTTAATTTTTTAAATTTTATTTTACTGAAATGTTTAAATTTATTTACTTAAGGTAGTGCGTAAGGAATTGTTATGTTTGTAATAACAAATGTTACTACACTTCTAACATTGGTTATTTGTGTCTTATCTTTTTTTTTCTTCATCACTATCATTAGGGCTTTATCAAATTTATTTGTCTTCTCAAAGAACCATATTTGGTCTTATTGATTCTCACTATTTATGTTGATTTTCTATTTCATTGGCTTTGCTATATTCATAATATTGGCTTACTTCTACTTTCTTTGGCTTTACTTTGCTATACACAACCCTTAGACACCCTCAAGGAAAAGTGGTCCCAAATCTCAGGCTTCACATTTGGGCCTGAGAATTCTTTACTGTCTTGTTAACGTTTCAGTACCTTCAAAAGGATAATTCAAGTGTTGAAAGTCTTCAGTTTTTCTATTGTCCTGAGAGAGCACTGATACAAGTTATCAAATCCTCTATTACCAAAACAAGAAGTCCCCAATTATTTATTTACGACTCTTTTTTTTTGGAAAATGAGTTACCTTATGGCTTTTTTCCTGAAAAATTTCCCAATGACTAGTGGATAGAATTGAATTTTACAATTAAAAG
>NW_006292687.1:2304265-2306366 GCF_000327345.1 Myotis davidii | reverse complement strand
GTCTGACTGGGAGCTTGTAACAATCTCTCATTGCAGTTCATGGTATAACACATTTTGGAAAGGTTTTTGTCTTAAGAATTGTTCAAGGATCTCTCCAAAGAACTAGCTTTAATTACAATTTGTTTACTGTTTATCATCTACTTAAGAAAATTTTTATTCAGCTAAATTAAAAGTATAGTCCATATCATTTAAAAACAAGTATCACATGATCTCTCTCATATGTGGAATCTAATATACAAAATAAACTGGCAAAAAAAAAATAGACCCGGAGACATAGAAACATGAAACAGACTGTCAAATCTCATAGGGAAGGCAGGAGTGGGAAGAGATCAACCAAAGAATTGCATGCATATATAGATAACACATGGACACAGACAATAGGGTGGTAAAGGCCTGGGAGTGGGTGCAGGGGGACTAAAAGGGGTCAATGGGAGGAAAAGAGACACATGTAATACTTTCAACAATAAAGATTTTTTTAAATTTTAATTGTGGTGAGGAGAGAACCAAGATGGCGGCATAGGTAAACGCTTGTACTTGCTGCCTCTCACAATCACATCAAAACTACAACTAAAAGACAAAACAAATATCATCCAGAACCACAGGAAAGCTGGCTGAGTGGAAGTTCTACAACTAGAAGAAAAGAAAAAAGTGCATTGAGACTGGTAGGAGGTGCAGAGTTGTGGACGCGAGTGTGAAAAGGGCTGGCAACTGGGTGCACTGTTATTTTTTTCAATCAGGAGGGAGATACAAGCTCCCTATTGCTCTGAACTTCAGTTCCGGGTGAGACTCTGGGGACCCAGATTCATACAGGGAGAAACTGGACTGTCTGGCATCGGGCCAGAACACAAGGGAGGCTCTCCCTCAGAGGTGCTCTCAGCAATCATTGTTCCTGCATGGGGCTGTGGGACACAGGGACCAGGGGACGTCTCTGGGGCAGGGCTGACTGGCAGCCATTGCTGTTTTCTCTGCCCTGGTGATTCCCTGAGGCCCTGCCCCACCCAATTTACAACCCCACCCGAGCTGTCTACAGCGGATTTTGCATATGAATGGCCTGTCCTTTCGCAACCTAAAACATAACAAACTGCAGCTGTGTCAGAGAGTTCCAAAGCTTCCAAAAGAAGGCCTAAGACTTGGCAGCAGCAGCCTGCATTGCTTCACAGCTGGGCCTCATCTGGGCACTTCCAAACCCCAAACAAAGAGGAGGAATCGGCAGATCTCTCTGCAGCTCCTGCTGAGTGGCCTCAGACGGTGGCTGACTTTACACCTCCTTGGCGATCCAAGAGCCAGTGTACCAGTGGTCAGTGTGAGACCATACCAGATTACAACTCTTTACATCCATAAGCGACACACTAAAGGGGCAGACTCAGTGAGCACCAAAGCCCCACTGAAGCAAGTCCTGCCCCATAAGGGTGTCTCCAGCACAGCAGTTCTCCCATTGTAGACACAGCTGGTCCTCACAGCCAATTGGCCTGGAGGTCAATTCCTCCCAGTGATACCTAAAACAATCAAGGCTTAACTACAACAAGACTATGCACACAGCCCACAAAGGGGTGCACCAAGAGTGTCTACCTCAGGTAATTGGGGAGGCTGAGCCACTGGGCCCTGTAAGACACCTAGCACACAAGGCCACTTTTTCAACACAGGGGAGCAGCCAAAATGCGGAGACAAAGAAAAATGCCACAAATGAAAGAATTGAAGGAAAGCAAACTACTGGATATAGAGTTCAAAGTCATGGTTATAAGGTTACTCAAGAATCTTCTAGAAACCTCCGAGAAATTTAGTGAGACCCTCAAGAATATGAAAAAGGACCAATTAGAAATTAAGCATACACTGACCAAAATAAAGACTAATATACAGAGATCCAACAGCAGACTAGCGAAGCCCAAGAATCAAGCCAAAGATTTGAAATAAAAAGAAGCAAAAAACACCCAAGCAGAAAAGCAAAAAGAAAAAAAGAATCCAAAAATATGAAGATAGCGTAAGGAACCTCTAGGACAACTTCAAGCATACCAACATATGAATGACAGGGGTGCCAGAAGAAGACAGAGAGCAAGATATTGAAAACCTATTTGAAGAAATAATGACAGAAAACCTCCCCTGC
>NW_006292687.1:2298862-2303996 GCF_000327345.1 Myotis davidii | reverse complement strand
ATGCTGAAGGGTAATCTTTAGGAAGAGGAAGAAGAAGAAAAAGGTAAAGATAAAAATTATGGACAACAAATACATATCTATCAATAAGTGAATCTAATAATCAAGTGAATAAAAAATCTGATGAACAGAATAAACTGGTGAATATAATAGAATCAGGGGCATAGAAAGGGAGTGGACTGACAATTCTTGGGGCAAGGGAGTGTGGAGGATGTGGGAAGAGGTTGGACAAAAATCTTTCACCTATGGATGAGGACAGTGGGCGGGCTGGGTAAGGGCATGGGGTTGGGTGGGAAGTGGGTGGAGGAGAGCTATGGGAGGAAAAAAGAGGAACAAGTGCAATAATCAGAACAATAAATATTTTTTAAAAAATAAAACTGACTCAAATCATAGATCTACAATTCTGGGTGTTTCAGCAAGCAGCAAAGGATTCTATTGGTTAATTGCAAGAAAAACCTATATGTTTAGGCATTTCATGAATGAGGAAGGCAGGTAGGGCATATGACCCCAGATGATTTTTTCCCTTAAAAAATGTAACTCAGAGCTGATAATTTGGGGTGCTATATCAGCATCTAGGAAAAAACTAAGTACCTTTCTGAAGTTTGCATTATTTTATTTGAACTTCTTTATAACTATTATAAAGTAAACATTTTTATTATTCAATAAAATCTAACCATTTTTGTTGGATTTATTGTTATTGATTTTATATTTGTCCTCTATTTTGTTTTCCAATAAAAACCAGCCCTCTCTGAATGGATGGAGTGTTCATGAAGGGGTATCAAGTCCACAGTGACTGCTTGCAGAGCTGTCGCGTTTTCAGTCTATGGCTGAGCTTCTCTATCCCTCAGAGCGAAAGTCGGACAGAGGGAATGGAGATGATCCATTCATTTTCACTAGATTAAATTTGGCTGCTGGTGAAAACTTAACTAAAACTGACTTAAATAATAGAGTTCAGTTGATAATATCTCTCATAAAAAGATGTCCTAGAACACGGGCTTTCTAACTGCTTTATTTAGCAGCTCACCCCCATTGAGTTTCTTATTGCTCTTCTTGGCATTTCTGTTGGCTTTCCTTGCATGGTTCATGGTTGATGGTTGGGGGCAGTTGATTTTAGCATCACCTCCTCACACAATAATACTCAAGACAGGGGGGAAGGGAGTAGAGGAGGTTCTCCATATGTTTCACTCTAATTAAGGTAGGAATATATTTCAAAGAAATCATCCATCCTTTGTAGGCTCTTCGAGGAATCCTTTTCTTATCCAGGTTCTTGAGACCACCCGAACTCTTTGGTAGTGGCCCCTTCCTCCGCGGCTGGCGGTGAACATCTTCAAATCTCTGTGACTTTTGCTCCCGTGATAACATCTCCTTCTCTCTCTGACTCTGCCTTCTTCTTCTATTGACCCTCATAATTATACGGGGTCCACCAAGGTAATCCAGGATAATCAGCCCATCGCATGCTCCTTGACTTGATCACCGCTGCTAAGTCCCCTCTTCCATGTTCTCAAACATATCCACAGGTTCTGGAGATTAGTAAATAGGCACTTTTGGGAGGGCATTGCTTTTTCTATTATTGCATAATGTTTTTCCAGGTTACCTCCATTGTATGTTCTTTTGTTCCTGTGATATGTTCTTTTAAATATGTAAATATGTTCTGTAACCAATAAAATAACTTTCCTAATCAAGTCTGATAATCAAACTGAGCAATACTATTTTGTGTTAAAAATAAGGCTCACCTATAAAATAATGAGACAATTTTGTTTTGTTTTGTTGTTTTTGTTTTTGGAGCTGTTAACCTGGTTCTGGAAGCATTTCATAAGGAGGACTCAATACCCAGAGTGAATGTTCTGAGTGGTGTAGTCATGTGTATGTAGTCATTAGCACTCCAAGGGGAGCGTCGAGTTTGAGTTTAAGGAGGTCATACTGCTGTTCACTATAACACCAACACAGGGCTTGACTCATACATACATGCCACGTGATTGAATGGATAAAATAATGGAAACCCAATCTATATGTGGAAGTGAGTTGACAAACCTAAAGTTTTATGAAAATGGAAAATATCTTAATGTGCATCCCAAAAATCTTTGGGAAGGTTGTAAGTATTTAAACATAAAAGTCTTACTCAAATATTTTCCAAATACCTTGTCTTCTTAACAAAAGAGAGAATAACAGGGATCGCCTCACTTCTATTGTCTTCTATGTTATTTTTATCAGGTTTAATGGTTAGAAAAATATAGTGTAATTTGAAAGGAGGAATGAGTACAGTCCTTTGTGATTTTAATCACTCCTTAGCTGCTTTCTTGAGAGCCCCATCTGCCCTCCTCGTCCATCTGTTAGTTGTTAACACTTAGTCAGTCACTTGACAAATCCAAAATCTGAACTGAGAAGGGGGAAGGGGGAGGTGAGATCATGGTTTCTGCTTAAATGTTATGATTGACAAACACACATGCACACACACACACACAATGTTTCTGTTCAGGTTCAGCATGAGTAGGATCTGAAGCCAATTTGGTCAGGAATATAATGTCAGAATGGCTCAAGGAAGATGCACTGGCAGATATTAAGACTCAACTGTCTTGTCATAGAAGTTGGTGATCAAATTAATTATTTAATCACTGTATTAAAAAAAGACAAAATCTGTGCCAGTTTCCAAATGGAGGAAAACATAGATGTTGGAAACATTAGATTGATTTATTAACACCAATATCCATCAATATACAGAGGAAATTCATTAACAGATGGCTTGAATGTACTTAGAAAAGGAAAGACTGTAGAGTGTTCTATTCAAAAGGGAGCACATTAACTATCCAGGTAGGTCTTTCTTATTTTAGAGCAAAGAAAACCAAAGTTCAGTAAGGTCAGGGGAGTTACCTAGGCCATTTGTATTGCTTATCACACACAGTGTACACAATAGCTTTGTGTCCAGTGGAGTAGAGAACATCCTTCTAAATTAACCTCCAACCTTGTTGCAGTTCATGATTCTGAGCTGTGGGAACTCCACATGGGATTTCCAGCTGACACCCTTTTCCACCTGACAGATTTTCACTCCAGTTTGAATATTTTAGTAATGAGATGACAGTCAACTTCTGTTTGAACTCTATCAGTGATGAGATAGTCTCTTTGAGGGCAACACATTTCACTGGATGGTTTTAATGATTAGAAGTCATTTACCTTTAGAATAAACTTTTGTCATTTAAATCCTATTTGTTTTCAATTTTTCATCTGGAGATACACAGAATAAATTTAATATTCTAACTGGTAGTCTCTTAAATATATGTGGTTACAATTCATTAGAAGAAAATCCCTACTTTCATATTTATATTTTCAACAACTTTTCTCTAAGGGAGAATAGCTATTCCAACGTAAATGTTCTCCCCCTTTGAAATAAGATTAGGAGACCAATAAGGAACAAATAACATGCAAATTCAAGATGCAAACACCTGAGTAAATAGTAATTTGTGTGGAAAATATTTGTAGATATTTCTTTAAATTGAGCCAAGATTATGATGTGATATTACAATAAATAACATAAACTTAGACTTTGTTACTAGCAATGCAGTGCCAAATCACCTCTCCCACTGAAATATGCATTTGTGGGATGACACTTAGACTTTGATCTGATGACCATATTAAAGAGATAATTTGGTAAATAGCTTAGGGTCCAAAAGAGGCCACAAGAATATCCACATTCCATGAAGAGCAACAGAGAGAATGAGAAATATTTGACTAGGAGGAAAAGCATCTTAAGAGAGACATAGTAACTGCCTTTAAGTAAATGCAATCCTATCAGGGAAAAGGTGTTGAACTTAGTTTGTGTCACTTCAGAGAACCAAACGAAAACCCTCAGTTGTAAAGTTCTGGGAAGCAGAGTTTGTCTTTGTATAACTTAGAAAGAACTTCTCAAAAGTAAATCTGTCAACAGTAGAATGTTAAGTGCTTTAAATAAAAGCCATTAGAATGCCTGGCATGACTAGAGTGGTTGAAAAGATATCTTTCGAGGAAATGTGCCCTTTATGTTTGATCCAATTTAGATGCTAAAATAAGGAATTACTAAGGATCTACTGTTTAAAATGCACTGATAGATGGTGTGGAGTTTCAAAAGAAAGTATACAACATTTCTCTCTGAAAAATGCTTATACTCTGGTTCAGGAATCGAAATATAAAAACATGAAGCCCTGGCTGGTGTTTCTCAGTGGTTAGAGTGCCGGCCTGAGCACTGATGGGTCTCAGGTTCAATTCCCAGTGAAGGGAATTTACCTGGGTTGCAGGTTTGTTCCCAGCTCTGGTCTGGGTGCGTGTGTCAGAGGCAACCAAACAATGTGTTTCTCTCACACCAATGTTTCTCTCTCTCTCTTTCTCTCTTCCTCCCTCTTCCTCCCTCTTTTCCACTCTCTCTAAAAAAAAAAATCAACGGGAAAAAATATCCTCAGGTGAGGGTTAAAACAAAAAGCAACACAAACATCTACTGTATGATAAGCCTTTGGCAGAATGCTTGATATCCAGTTAAGAGGATGGGATAATCACCAAAGGTAGGAAGAATCAGAAAAAAATTCACGGGAAAGACTTGAGATGGAAAAATGAATGGTAAGAGAAAGAGAAATTGGAACTATGAGGTGGATGAATGGTGGAAATTTGTCCAGGTTACAGGATTGTTTGGGGAGAGTTGCGACTCTAATACTGGAAAGATGATTGTGAATATATTGCATTATGACTTGAAAGGCAGATTTTGGAGTTTGACCTTTATTTTAACACAGCTGGGAACTATTCTGTGCCTTTGCTTGGACAAATAAATCCTATATAATAAAGGAGAAACATGTAAATTGACCATCCCTCTACTACGCTCACCAGCCAATCAGGCATGCATATGCAAATTAACCTAACAAGGATGGCGGGTTAATTTGCATACACAGGCACCAGGCAGAGAGCAGAGCGGCGAGCCAGCAGAGAGTAGAGCAGCTTGGGGAACTTGGCTCTCCAAGCTGCCAGACGGAGAGCAGAGAGGGAGAGCTGGCAGTTTGGAGGACTTGGCAGAGTGGAAGGCTGTGGGACAGAGACTGAGCAGGAAGGGAAAACCAAGAGTGCAGGGAGCACCAGGAATTCTGGGAATAGTAATTCTGTGGCAGTCCCAGGACCAGAAGCA
>NW_006292687.1:2293302-2298847 GCF_000327345.1 Myotis davidii | reverse complement strand
CAAGTTATTGTTGCAATGGGGAATGGAGGGAAAGCAAAGGTGAGAAACATAAGTAAAATCAGAGTGTCTAGGAAAAATTAAAGGGAAGATATCCTAAAGCTTCCAGGAAATCTCCACCAATGAAGCAAAGAAAAAAAAAATGCCGCTATTATTCTGTGAGCAACAAACAAAACTGGGTTGGGGGTCTCAGACAATTTGCCCATATGATAGCAAAGACAGACAGAAACTCCCAGATTGGAGAGGGCTCCCCTGAGGGCTCTCAGATTAGAGAGGTTGCAGGTTGGGCTGAGGGACCCAAGCCCAGTGCATGAATCTTTGTGCACCAAGCCCCTAGTAGTATGATAAAATGGTAGTGAAAGGAAAACTCTGGGTGTCCTTGAGTAAGAAAAATGTGCAAGCAGCAAGCACAGTGGAATAGACTGCACTCGCTGAGAAGAATTGACAGTTCTGTGATGGCAGAGATGCTGTAGGTTGCTTCAACCACTTCGGGCATCAACAATTGCCTTGACACTCATTTAGCAACTTGTCTATGTCAAATAATGAGAGTTACCATTTTCCAGCCTTTAGCAACCTAGCAACCACAAAGACATAACAATGTTGTTTATCATCTCCTTGTCCAGCCTAATGATGCATGATTCTGTTGTTTCTTAGACTGAATTGGAAACAAAATCTATTGGAATGCACAAGATTATTAAAATTTCAAAACAGACATGGTTATTAGCATCCTAAGTTTGGGAACTCATTTTTATCACTAGTTTCTGTAATCATCAGAGAACACATGTCTTGCCCCTCCACAATATTTAGAAACTTGTCAAATTTTCTAGGCCAGGAATATTAAAAAATAAAATGTCTCTTATAATTTCATAACATTAGAAATGGTCACATAATTGTCTAGCTTGTTCAAATAATAATCTTAACCATGATGTAACTCCTTCTTGGAAAATGGTTGTCTACTTGTTTGATTTCATATTAAGTTTCCTATATTTATAACTTCCCCTCAGGGTAACCCTGAAATATGAAAAATGGTAACTTTTTGGACTTGTGAGCCCTATTTTCCTCTACATGACCTGCTAATAATATTAATGCCCGATTGACTGCATTCCAATAACTATTCTGAATAGTCCAAATTAATTTGGGTATAAAGTTTGTTTAATTACAACACTTAGATTTTACACTTGGTTACTCAGAGTGCAAGCTTGTTTGATTTTAATTTAAAAGGAGAGAAAATATATACTGTGCAATTGACTTCTCTTGTAGTCATTGAGATTACATAGCAAGACAGCTGGTTGATGCAATTTTTCCAGAAGGTCCAGCGACCTGACCAGAAATTCTCTCCTTTATATCTGTGAGAACTGACATTTCCAATTATAACAGAATACAATGGGTTCTTTAATAGACTTATGTGAGAGTATAATGGTAGTGTAGAGGAAGAATCAATTCACTTTGCCTGGGAGAGATTGTAAGACTTCTCAGAGAAGGATGTGGGTTCAAGAGAAAAAAATCCTCTTCGAGACATCATCTAGGCCAGTGGTTCTCAATCTTCCTAATGCCGCGACCCTTTAATACAGTTCCTCATGTTGTGGTGACCCCCAACCATAAAATTATTTTCATTGCTACTTCGTAACTGTAATTTTGCTACTGTTGTGAATCATAATATAAATATCTGATATGCAGGATGTATTTTCATTGTTACAACTTGAACATAATTAAAGCATAGTGATTAAGCACAAAAACAATATGTAATTATATATGTGTTTCCTGATGGTCTTAGGCGACCCCTGTGAAAGGTTCGTTTGACCCCCAAAGGGGTCGCGACCCACAGGTTGAGAACTGCTGATCTAGTCAAAAGCACACCAATGTGGCAGAACCAGATCTATTCAATGAATGGCAAAAGTCTCTTTGTGGAGGTGCCAATCAAGAGGTTGTAGAGAGCAGGGTAGGTTTGCTAAACAGACTGAGTCCACCTGGTGGAAATCTTGAATATCATGCTACCATGAATTTGTTTTTAGCTGAAGGAGGAGAAAGATGCTTCTAAAAAGAAATGAAGAACTCACAAGGATGGAGTTAGTTGAGGAACACAATGCCTAAGGAGGTGTAATATGTTCTAGTTATGAAAATAGAGGGGGTGAGATAGGAAAGAAAGAGATAAGGCTAAATTTTAATATTATAATAACAGAAAGGTAAATCTTATTTGTCTTTATGCTCTTTAGTAGCACTCTATCAAAAAGCAAATCAGCCGAAACCGGTTTGGCTCAGTGGATAGCGCGTCGGCCTGCGGACTGAAAGGTCCCAGGTTCGATTCCGGTCAAGGGCATGTACCTGGGTTGCGGGCACATCCCCAGTGGGAGATGTGCAGGAGGCAGCTGATCGATGTCTCTCTCTCATCGATGTTTCTAACTCTCTATCTCTCTCCCTTCTTCTCTGTGGAAAATTAATAAAATATATTTTTTTAAAAAGCAAATCATCTTCAAGTGTAGCAGAAAGTTCTTTTCAGTTAGTATCTCATCAGGGATTCACTGTGTAGCAGCTGAGAGCAAGGCCCTTGAGAATGACAGATGAGACAGCTAACTGCCTGGATCCGCAAGGGTGACAGAGAACTGGGGCTGGAGATGTGGCAGGAAGATGAGAGAAGGAAGGAAAACTTGGAGGACTTAAAGGATAAAATGTACTTCTTAAAACACACACACACACACACACACCTTTTTCAAGAGCTATTTCTCCTTTGTAAGAAGCAACATTGACCACCAAGAACTTAGGAAATCTGAAGAGTAGTGGGCTGATCCTTATCAGCTTCTCTGAAGCATGATGGGCCCATTCAGCCCCACTGAGTAGTAGGAAGCCAGTCAAGTTGTTTGGGCACTGAGATAATTCAACACACTCAGCTTGCCTTAACTGATATCCATTGAGACTGGGGCTTTGAAGGGTTATTCCATGATTCAGGAAGCCATTGCGCAGGTATTTGGGGTTTTGATGCAGCTTGCATTGTTAGAACTATGAATAAATAGGACTTAAGAGCAAGTACCCTCTACATCTTACTGTGGATTCCCAGGACTTTATGGAAAAAGAAGAAAAACCTTTACAAGCTAAACATTAGGTTTATGTGGTATGCAGAGGGAGAAATAAGTGAGGATGAAGATGGTGAATTTTGGAGAGTACTCTACTTTTGCCACAAGGTCTCAATTGGTATCATACTGTTGTCAATTGCAGTCCTGTAATTTATTTCTTGAAATTGTAGAAACAAAGTAAGAGGATGTATTTGAAAACTTTCCTAAATGTCGAAGGGTGGTACATAGATAACACATTAGCAGTACTAGCATTTTTCTTTGCGAGACACTTAAATATCAAGTGCCACATCTAACACATGCGCCAGAAATTGTCAATTTCAGACATAAAAGCAAACAGAATTCATATTCCATATTTGAAAAATCAAGTTTATTTTTATTATAAAAGTAATGCCTGTTTATTATGGTTTACTACATAAAAAAATAGACCAAAAAGTCATGTTTTTGTCACTCGAAGGCAACACATTCTGATGTGTTTTTCTTTAGAGATTTCCTATGAAAATGTGTAGTTTGTTTGTTTTACATAGTTGTGATCCTACGTTATGTAATATTGAATTTTGACTTTCTCATTTAACAGTATAACATAAGGATGGTCTCATGTTATTTTAACCTTACCATTTTAGTAGCTTCTTAAAATTTCAACCATTGAATAGCTCATAGTCTACTTACAAGTTACATAAGATTTTAAGAGTGTGATTTCTGCCATTATAACTTGCTGTTACATTAGAGTATATTGAAGTTTTTATTAAAAGTAGGATAGAATTAGTCACAAAAAGTAATTCAGCTGGCCCTAGAGTACCACTGAGGGCCAGAGGGAACATATTAGAGAGGTTGAAGTGCAAGGTCCTAATCTGGGATGTAGAGGCTAGCAGGTCTGCCACAAAGAATCCTGAGTCCAAGGGATATTTAACAAGACTGCATATGATTGAGAGGCTGCTAGTACCTGTAAGACCAGCTTTGATACAGTGGCGTCAAGAGGGTTGAGGGGCGGGAGGGGGGTGCGGTAAGAGATCAACCCAAGGACTTGTATGCATGCATATAAGCATAACAATGGACATAAGACACTAGGGGGTAGGGGAGGCCAGGGGATTGTCAAGGGTGGGGGAAAAAAGGAGACATATGTAATACCCTTTGTAATACTTTAAGCAATAAAAAAAAAGAGGGTTAACCAAATTGGCAATTGGCATTTTCTACCTAATGTTTCATAGATAAGCACCAGAAAAGAACAATTTAATTAGCCACTCTTCCCTCTCTCTTTTGAAGCTGGAATCAGGCAAACTTATGGTAAAGAAAATGAAGTTTTCTTGAGAGGGTAGAGAGTCAATATTGTGGAAGTATCTTCAGTTTGAATAAATGTTCTTGTGGGCATTTGGGCATCATGGAAACAATGAGAGGCTGGTACAGGTAGAGCAGAAGCAGAGTCTTGAAGATGGTAAGTGGCAGGAGAGGGGCTGGGCCCAGCCAGTTAGATCAGCACTGCCTTCTTGCTGTGCTGTGTGGCCCTGTAGGTAATTTCTAAATAGGCACTGAAGGTGAGACAGAACCAATTGACCTTCACAATATCGTAGGTACATTGAATTCTTCCTCAACTCATGGGTTTGCAAGGATCCTTCTTTCTTCTTGGATATTACAGTTGGACTCACAAGTAAACCTTTCTCAACATTGAAGAAAAAAAGCTGTTATAAAGTCCACATGAAATAGGAAGCACATAAAACAACATTGGCTAACATGGCATTTGGCACGGCTGACATTTAATCTTGTCTAACCAGGACCCATCAGCCTGTTCTGTCTGTGGCCATGCATTGCTTGACAATACAGCTTTTATTATTATTCTAGGATGGTGAGGCCAACAGATCAGAAGATGACTGCCAGTGAAAAAATAGCTTCTTCCTCACGGCTTCCGAGGTAAGGGGTGTACCACACCATGCAGAGCCATGCAGGGAGGCACCGGGTCGGTCAGGAGGCAGAGGGAGCCAGGGGAAAATATGGGCAAGAGCCTTCATTGGGATTTATGAGTGGAGGAGGGGGCAAGAGAAGGCAAACTGGTTTAGGATCGACTTAATAAATAATTTCAGATGGCTCTGGGGGTGTTCTAGTTGCCTGTTACCTGGTTCTGGGGTGATTAAGGCCAGAGAATATTGTCCTGGAGTGTAAGAACCCCATGAAGGAGTGTGTGTGTGGTACTGTGTGTGTGGGGGAGGGGCTGGTGATGAGCATGGCAGTGGTTAATCCTATCTAATAAAAGAGAAACATGGTAATTGGTGTACGACCATTACCCTTCCCATTGGCTAATCAGGGCGATATGCAAATTAACTGCCAGCCAAGATGGCGGCCTGCAGCCAGGCAGCTTGAAACTAACATGAGGCTTGCTTGGTTCAGTGACGGAGGACTCCAATGTTCCCAGCCTGCCGCTGCAGGCCTCTGACATGCAACTCTAAGCAACTATGTAACAAATATAGAAGCTAAACAAAACCCCAGAAACC
>NW_006292687.1:2275581-2292730 GCF_000327345.1 Myotis davidii | reverse complement strand
ACTCCCCAATCGGCCCTGCTCTGAGCCCGACCAGGGGCTGCACCTAGGGATTGGGCCTGCCCTCTGCCACCCGGGAGCAGACCTAAGCCAGCAGGTCGTTATCTCCTGAGGGGTCCCAGACTGCGAGAGGGCACAGGCCAGGCTGAGGGACCCTCCCTTTCCCTCCCCTGAGTGCACAAATTTTTGTGCACCAGGTCTCTAGTTTGTATATAAAAGGAATGCTTCTAGAGCAAGCTGTTTACCATCTCTAGGAATTAGCCCTGGAAGGCTAGTTTCTCCAGGATCCTTAAGGCTGTGGATGTCAAAACATCAAAAAATAGAAAGGCATGATTAATAGATAGGAGGTGGGTGCTTTATGTTAGGACATATTGCCAACAATAAAATTATTTTTGAAATTAATCTATGAAGGACACAGTACAACATGCTTTTTTTTTTTCATGGATTTGAATCGATTTATGGAAAGGATGGTTTGCCTTGTGTGCTGACAAGAGCGAAGAAGTGTGGCTGACCACCCATCATCCACATTTTAGTACAACTGGCCTGCTCTTTCCTTTTCTTTGCATGCAGCACAGTTGGAAGGACTTGGATAAAAACCAGACATCTAATTTCATCCTGCTGTACACTCCAAGTTGTCACCACTCGGGTTTCTCCATTATAAACATTTATTTTGAACCTAGAGAGCTGATGCAAAATGGTTTGTTTTGTTCACAATGTGTTTTACTAATATTATAAACTAATTTTAAAGTGGATCTGAGAGAGCCATTTAAATTTTTATATAATACTCTTTTATGTTATAAGAGGAAAATTAAATAGTCAGGATGCTGTCCATCCATTTTTGGATCTTCCAGTGTCTCAGGACACATCATTTGAGAATATCAGGTGTCTACTATTTATAGGTGTTACTACCCAGTTACTTAAGAATCATTTTATAAGATAGATTACAAATATTGTATTGTAGGTTTCCTTATTAGAAACCCCAATTTGAATTGTATTATAAAAAGTACATCTGCTTTTTTAAATAAGCCAGTCAATGAAGGAAAAATACCACATGATCTCACTCATTCATGGATAATAGAGACCATTATAAACTTTTGAACAATAATAGATACAGAGGCAGAGCTGCCTCAAACAGATTGTCAAACTGCAGCGGGAAGGCCGAGGAGGGTTGGGGGGCAGGATTTGTAATACTTTAAGCAATAAAAAGAAAAAAGAGAAAATAAATAAATAAATAATAAAATAAAAATATTGAAAAATAAAACAAATCCCAAAGATAATTCAAAAATTTGAAATATATTGCTTTGGATATAAAATATTTTTATAGGAAACTGAATTACTCCATGGGTGCCTATTTGTAATTCAAATATTTCATTTAATAATATATCATGAATATATTTTCATATCTAAAAATAGTTATATGATAATGGCTAATATTCTGTATACAAATATACTAAGATTTATTTAAGCAATCACCTATTTTAGGGCATTTAAATTATTAAATGTTATTAATTTCTTTAGGTTAAATTATTAGAACTGGGAACTATGGGTCTGAGAAAATTCATGTTTTTAATTCTTTTTAAATACATAAGGCAAAAATAACCTCCAGAGAAATAGATATAATATTTACTTTCCTCACTAATATAGAACATCATTTAGATAGGCAAGAGATTATTCACTGTTTTCATTTAGCATTTCTTCCACTACTTATAAGCTGTGCCATCTTTTTCATGTGCCTATTTTTAGTTTGAATTAATTCTTTGGTATAGTTTCTGTCTCCATCTTTGCCCTTTTGTTTCTTTGTGGATATACATTTATATATATTAATTTCCTATAATCTCTGTATATAACACACTACGTGTAATTCTTGTGATTCTGTGCATCACATATCCTTGACTCACCTCTGATTTCAGCACATGTGGACATCATCACACCTGTCTGCCTTTTGTTTTACTTAATTTTCCAAAGCCCTTGGATGGAGAAGGTTAATCCTCATACAATAGGTCAGATGTTACTCAGTAACTCTCTCCTTCCCTTCTTTCATCATACATTTTTCTTCTCTATATGTCATTTAAACCAGCATATGAAATAACATTATTTCTTCCATCTAAAAAAGGCTCTCACTTATGCTCCACTTTTCCCTTAAGATACCACCCAATTCTTGCCCCTTTTTCCCATTCACAGGGACATTCTCCAAAGATAGCCCATTCTTTCTGTCTCCAGTTGTTCTTGCTTTGTCTCTTTATGTTTTCCCTTTCTAAATTATAATTTATATATCATAATATTCACCCATTTTGCATATACAGCTCAATCATTTTAATGAATAAAATGTTCATGGAATGATGCCTTTGAATTATATAGAGGACTCTTAATTGCCTGCCCAGATCCCTTTTAACAGATCTGTGAGCTTCAGTGAGGTTTGCTGCCAACAGCTGGCACCTCTGACCTTGAGAGAGACAGAGAGACCCTTTGGGTACTAGAACACTTTTATGGTGAACAGGAAGGGCTTGGGAATTCATGTCACTTCTCCAACCTTGAAACTTAGACCATTGTAGCCGGTGGCTATCTGCTGGGGGAATACCAAAGCCCAGCTCCTTCATGTCAAGGCAGGACAAACTCCGAGGTATGATTTATACTCCAGAGTTGCCCATGGGATCAGGCTGAGGCTGAAATGTGCTTGACTTCTTCCTCTTTGTACTCCTGACTCTCCCATTCTCTTATGCTTTCTCCTGGGGACAGTTACACAATAAATCACTTCCATTTACACCCTTGGCTCTGGGTTGACCTCTGTGAAAACCTGACCTCGACAGATGGCCAAATGTCAGAACTTGTCACAGCCACAGGCAGGATTTATGTTATAGGCATGGGAGGACCAGGCAGTCGTCACAGCAGGCCTGGCAGCAAACTTGGAGTCTGAATCAATGTGGCATGCTGAAGTGGGAGTCATTTAGAGAGAGAGAGATGGGAAGACCAGAGTCTGAGGTGAGCATTGTGAACAGTTCCTCTGAACAGTAATTGGAACAGATGACCGCTGGCCCTGCATACCATCCAGGTCCATATTCCTTCCACAGACTCATCATTTTTGTCTTCAAGATACATGTCTAGGTCACTGATGTAAGATGCCCTGCCCTTACCTGTCCATCCAGACACAACTTGTGTTTGTATTTGGGTCTTCTCCAAGGGCCACGTTTTGGCACTATGGGAGTGCTTAGATGTTCAACGTTTAAGTCCTCTTCTCTCCCCCAAGGTCTGTATTCCCTGACCTTGGCCTTAAGAGTTAACTAGTTTCAGATAACTTAAGAGTTACCTGTGAGATCTTTAGTTCAGCCTTATATTACATGAGACAGTGCACAAAATGGAAGAGGAAGCACACTCTTGGAGAAGTATACCCCTGATGGAGGAGGGGAAAGATTACATATCCACATGGCAGGTTGGGCCCTACCCATCTCCAACTCATGGGACCATCCTGATCATAACTCAGAGGTTAGGTAGAGCTATGGTAGGTTTAGTCAGTTCTGTTTAACATGTTGGGAGAGCATATACCTTTAAAACATTGCCAATGAAATTGGATAGGTGAGTATTTAAAGAGTTAATATTCAGTTTTATACAATTAGTTCATGGGGAAGAACTAATTCTATTAAGATTTTTTTCATTTTCTGTCTGTTGAGTTGTACCCAAAAGAGTATTGACCAGAGATGATGCTGTAAGGAGTTTATGTTTCTGATTCTCTACACTATTCTGTTTGCTTTTGATAATTACTCATTACATCCTTATTAAAGCAGCATCTTGTGTTCATAAACTGTTGGCCTTTAGAATTAGTTTCCTGCTGCTGAGTCTCTGACTTGCTAGCTAATAATCATTTGTAAAGATTTGTCAGCAATATTTTCAAAATAATGACCAATCCTTGTTATAATTTGACACCCCCTCCCTGGTTTGTTATGAATCATTTGGATATTTAATGGGGAAAGGTGAGTCATACATAGGTCAGCAATATTAAAGTGTCATTCTGGTGTCCTGGCCATTGTTTGCAGTTCAAAAAGAGGCTACATGAGTGTATGGCGGGGGAGTGTCATTGGCAGGGCATAGGGGGAAAAGGTGCAGATTGATAAATGACACATCAGTGCCTGATTAAATCACAGTCACCATCCCCCCCACCCCAAGTTCACTGAATTCAGGGATATTTATTTGTTTTTATTTAAAAAAGTCATATTGAATTTATTGGAGTGATATTGGTTAATAAAATTATATAGGTTTCAAGCATGTGATTCTATAATACATTATCTGTATATTGTATTGTGTGTTCAGCACCCAAAGTCAAGTCCCCAAAATAAATTAACAAACAAGATAGAAACAAACTCAAAGATTCAGAGAACAAACTAATAGCTGTCAGAGGGGATGGGGGATTGGGGAGATGGGTGAAAAGGGTGAAGGGATTAAGCACACAAACAAAAAAGCAATCATAGTCACCAGTTTTAATAAAGAAAATCAACCTGACACCTGCCAAGTGTTTGGGCAGTGTCTTTCCTGATACTTTGCCTGCTGTGCCGTCAGATTACTGAGTAGTAGCTGCTCCAGCTCTGCTGGCTGCCAGAGCAGGACAACCTCTCATCTGTGTGGCTCAGGCCTGAAATGTCTCCTGGACAGACTTGGGCTTAGCAGTGACGAGCAAAGGGTCCTCTGAGCTCCAAAACACGTTTCTGTGTCACAGCACTTTTTCTGGAGCCTGCAGAGTGTACTGCAAAGGGGCAGACATTTCTGACAAGGTCAGGGCCAAGGGGAGTGAGGGAGTGCATCTTGTCATTGCCATTTTACAAATAAAGAGCCCTGAAACGCCGTTGTCCTCATTAGTGCTGCAGAATCAGAAGGCTCCCAGCTGCTTCTTCATGAGCCGTAGCACTGCTCTCCCCAAACGACAGGGGTTGCTTGTTTTGTTGTGTTAGTTGTCTGTGAAAGGCCACAGTTCTCTCTGTCTTATCATATCCACTCTCCCTTTTTATGTTCTTTTTGTCCTTTTTTTTTCTTTTGGCATTTGTTCCCCAGGTTGTCTGGATGCTCTGGTACTAGAGAAGGAGCATAGGTAAGATAGGGCAGAAATAGTCAGGGGGAAAATAGAGGAGTGGAGCTGATGGAACTTTGCCCAAGTAGCCCCAGAACATATTAGTCATAGTCTCCTCCTCTTAGGATAATCTAGGATAAATCATTATAGTACAGTGTTTTATTTCTTAATTTTTATAATTGTATGTAATCTAATAAAGAAGGAATATGCTAATTGACTATCATGGCCGAAGCTGGCAGGCAGATATCCCCCAGAGGTCTTGGACTGTGCACTGGGCCTCTAGTCAACATATAACAGAGAAGAAAGAAGTACTTTAAAAGTGGGTAATTTTCCTTAAAAGAAACTGTAATACAGTATTGAATTCTTCCTTTGTTAGTCATCCATTCCAAAGAATCTATACTAATAAAAGGGTAACATGTTAATTAGACCAGACGTCTTCCAGATGTCCTTCCTGACAAAGCTGGGCCCGGGAGAAACCTCCCACCCACGGTCTTGGATGCCAGAGGCTGCAGCCTGGGAGAAGCTGCCCTTCTGCAGTCCCGGGTGCCTGTGCTTGTGGCCAACCCGGGCGAAGCCAGCCCAGTCCTAGGTGCCTGTGGCAGGACAGAGGGAGGGAAGCCCAGGTCCTGAGTTCCTGTGGCTGGCCAGAGGAGGGAAGCCTGGGTTCCAGGTGTGGGGCCAAGGCAGAGGCGGTTAGGGGCAATCAGGCAGGCAGAGAGGTTAGGGGCAATCAGGCAGGCAGAGGGGTTAGGTGCGATCAGGCAGGCAGGCAGGTAAGCAGTTAGGAGCCAGTGGTCCCAGAGGCCTAAGCTGGCAGTTGGACATCCCCCGAGGGCTCCCTGACTGTAAGGGACTGTGAGAGGGCACAGACCGGGCCGAGGGATTGCCCCCTCTTCCCCCAGTGCACAACTGTCATGCACTGGGCCTCTAGTTGTTAATAAAAGCTTTTTCCTTCTTTCAGCTTCATTGTTAAATGGAGACATGAACCTAGTTGAGCTCTAAAAATTGGTTTTTCTTATTCTAATATTCTAAAAGAATAGCTTAGAACCCTACCTGTCAGTCATCTGGCAAAATTAGAATAAAACTCTATACAACATCATCACTATAGTGACCATATACATGCCTTGATTTGCCTGGGACAGTCCTGATTGATATTGGCTGTGCTGAAATAAGTATTGATTGAGCCCCTTTTACTTTCCAAGGAGTCTCAGTTTAAATGATAATTTACATGGTCATCCTACTGATAGCAAACATTGTTCCTAGTCAGATTCTCTTTGTATTCCTCACAAATGTTTTCTAAATAAGGGCAAGTTGTTGATGCTTTAGAATCCTTTATCTGATTTGGTTCCCTTTTCCTTCCTGCCCTGACAGGTGATAAATAAGTAAAACAAATGGCCTCTCAGGAGCTGTTGTCAACTTTGCTCCTATCCAGCCCCAATTTGAGATTTTTTTTTTTTTTTTGGTTCCTGTCTCCATCACTCAGGCCTTGAAAGCTGATAGATTTCTGATTTCTTCCTTGAAAGGTGACATGATGAATATGACTGTATGCTTTACCGCAAGGGCCATTGGAAGGAATTTTAAAAAGGGACTGTCCCATGCAAGGTGACATTTTTTAACAGGGTTGGCCTTTTGCATGGGGGAAGTAAGGGACTTCAGAGAGTATGATTTCAGGAGTTTGGGAAGATAGTCTTTGCCACAGTTTAGATGAATGGGCGGCTTTGAATATTCCTTGAACTAAGGATAAAACATTTGCTTCTACAACAAGAGAATTAGTTTAAATTATAAAAAAAAATTCTTGGAGAAGGAATTCAGTGACAGCCTAACTAAATATTTTCCAACAGCAGCCTAGGTCTCATAAATAGAAATAGCTCATATCTGGGGAGGTGACAGTGGCTCTGTGCTCTGAGCTGGTAAGGGACACATCTGAGTTATTATGACCATTGGGTGTCTCATTGCCTATAAGTACTAACTCCAAGCACCAGTTTGTTACTGTTTACAGTGTCATCTCTTTGGAAGGCGGGTTGGTTTTAGTTTTCTAGTTTTATTGGTTAGGTTGCTTCCCTCTCATCACTAGCAGATCTCAGAAGAGTTTTAAAGGTCCTTCAGAGTCTGAAGAAGCAGAGGCAGGAGAGAGCGGGACTAGGGAAAGGATGACATGTTAGTGGGAAACTTGAAACACTGGCACCAGGTTGCCTCAGTTACACTCTAGCGACAGAATTGGGTGATCTGGAGCAACAGGAAGTAGTGCCCAATTTTGTCCACAGGGTCCCCCCACTCTTGATATATTTGGAGTCTATCCATTTTCTTTCTATGTTATTATCTCAACTCTAGTAATAAATGTATTGAGCATTTTATATTTAATAACATTTAATTATCATAGGACCTTAGGAGGAAAATTCCGTCCACATTTTGTAGATTATGAAGAGTGGCTTACATAGGTGAAGTATTTGGCCTAGATCTAATAGTGAGTATGCAGGAGAGCCAGCATTCACACTGAAGCATACATTTCAAACCCACACTCTGATGTTGTGTATTTTCACTTACAAGGCAACAGGAATTTGGCCTAAGCAGGCTTTTTGTTGAAAGAGACACTGATATTTTATGGGACACATCATTGAGAAAACTGTTCTAAAATGAAGTTTATAATGAAAATAATTTCTCTCTTTTTAAAACATGGTTGAAGATACTGCTGGCTGTCAGATACTAGCAATTCAGAATTATTGTTAGGATGATCCTATATTGTTTTGAATCAATGGCACCTTAATTAGCAGCATATTTTAAGTAACACCAGTATCCAAATATTATTGTGATCTCTCTAGTTGAGTAATTTTCCCATGGCAAGATAATAATCAAGATATGTCCATTCTCAACACTTGTTTATTCAATCTGCTAACCTGCCCAGCATTAAAGCACAACCATTGTCAGTTCAGTTTCACCTTAAAGTTGGTAGTAGATTTGCACTACAGTAAAAACAGCTTACACACACACACACACACACACACACACACACACACCAAAAACATCTTATTCCAGCACCTCGCTTTTTAAGGATTTTTAATTTTCTTCCAGGCTAATTTTTAATAAACTAGCAATCCACAGATGAGAAATAAAAACCCACATAAGAGGTGATTACAATATAATGGAACATTATTCATTTTTACAAGTATTTCCAAATTCCCATGGCAAATTACCAAATTTTACAGTTATAAAATAGGGAAATGGAGATTAAGTAAGTAAAAAAAAATTTGCATTGGTGATGAAAGTTATACATATGCATAATACCCATAAGAAAAACAATTATTGCAGCCTTGCTCATTGGCCAGTGGGCATTCATCTGATAGACACTTGGTTTCTGTGAAAAACCTGGCTCATTAGCCAAATGCCATCTGATGAGGATAATTTAAGGATTGGGAGTATGCTGAAGCATTTGTTTCCAGGCATTGTGACTGGGGCTTTTATCTTTAAGGGAATTGAAATTATTCTGCTTAAATTGGGATTTGGGCCTTCAAAGAAAGCCCCTGAACAAAGATGGGAAGTGAGTGTGATTCTATTCAGCTCCCGTGTTTGGAATTATTTACCTTCAGCATCTTTTTTAAAAATTGTGGAGTAACCCTGTGTGGGATTGTCCTGGAAGTGATGGATTTCCCCCTTCTATGCTTCTTTAGTTCTTACAGCTGGACTGATAATAAATTGACACACGACTAGATTAATAGGAGAAAAATCAATTTAATATGTGTGCACGGAAGAATCACAATATAATGCTCAGATCACAAAATGAGGCTCAAAGAAATGATCACACTAGGCACCTCTTTATACTTTTTAGACGAAGCAACAATAATTTTGTGAGAAATTGACAGGACAAAGAAAGTGCTCATCAGAAAGGAATCTAAGCAAGCTTTGGGCTTGGGTAGTACGTTAGTAAAGGAGGTACAAGGTTGGCTATACAGGCTTTTGGACTCCGGATTTTTTAACTCTTGTGAGAAGGTT
This sequence comes from Myotis davidii, assembly GCF_000327345.1. Classification (NCBI taxonomy): domain Eukaryota; kingdom Metazoa; phylum Chordata; class Mammalia; order Chiroptera; family Vespertilionidae; genus Myotis; species Myotis davidii. Next base: position 2,283,693 of record NW_006292687.1, on the reverse strand, counting down.
GTCTCTCAGCCCCCAGGAGCGGATAGGGCACTTATCACATGGAGATTTATTTCCTGCATTTAGCGAGACAAAGAGTCGGAGAGCTCCTTCCATTCCTGTTGCTTCTCAGGTGATTTTCATTCTAAATAATCAGTATGCCATTACAGGGTTATCTTGGGGTTGCATGTCCTGGTCTCAACAGTATGCATAATAAAATACACTAACATCTTATATATATACTCAAATATATACTATCCAGAAGATATGGAACATTTCTAGGCCCAGAAGGCTCATGCTCCTTCCCAGTTGGTAGCCCTGTCACCCCACCCTAACCCCTGCCCCATAAACACTACTCTGGCCTCTTTCATCAATGAAATGATATATTATTCATCCTTTGTGTCTTGTGTCTTTCATTCAATATCCTATTGAAACCAAAATGTGGGGGTTTTAAGCCTGACTTTGATTGTCTCTTGAAATCAAAGAATGAAGTTGTGGACAAAAATGGTTAGTGAAATCAAAGTTTATTGAGAGAAGCCCGTCCTGGAAAAGGTGTAGCTGGGGTTCCAGGAGCAAGCCAGTTTCCAGAGCTTCCTTTCCATGTTATAGTCAGAAGTAGTTTAGTATCCAAGCTAACTAAAGTCTAATAGTCCATGTGTGGAGGCCCACATGGGCAAAAGCCACATGGGCACAGGGCAGCATATCTGCTATCAACCCAAGAAGCTAGTGTGCAGGGGGGAGAGGAGGATGAGGAGGAAGCACAAGCTTTTTTGTATATATGCTTGTTAGTTCCTGATTGGTCTTTGAAGAGATTTTTCTTAGCAACATCCTTGGGATTGGTTTATATGCCTTACTACCTTGTGATTGGTTATCTGCAAGCTGCCTGTCTTAGTAATATCCATTTATTTTAAAGCTTGTGCCTCCTGTGCAAGCCCTTATTTCCCCCACCCAGTTGGTGTGTCTTAGTAACTCCACCTACTTGGGTTCCTGGTTTTACTTCCTACTCCCATGATCCCACCCCTATCTACCTAGCTTCTTTCTGTCTCCTCACTATCTATGAAAGTTATCCATGTTGTTGAATGTATCAGTTAGTAATTTTTTTATTGTTATATAATATCCTGTTGTATGGGTATGCTGCTACTTATTTGTCCATTTTCTTGTTGATTAACAGACTTCTTTCTGATTTTGGTTATTTTAAATAAAGCTATTATGAAGATATAAAGCTAGCATGATTTTTGGTGGCCAAATGTATTTATTTCTTTTGGGTACATACCTAAAAATAGGGTTTAATATTTAGTGTAGTAGATACTACTAAATAGTCTTCTAACTTGGTTGTAACCTTTTACCTTATTGTAGGCAATATGTGAGGGTTCCTATTACTTAAATCCTTGCTGACACTTGGTATTGACAATCATTCTAATGTAAGCTATTTTTGTATGTTTGGAATTATTCTCTCCTCCTCCTCCTCCTCCTCCTCTTCCTCCTCTTTTTCCACTTCTTTGTGACTTTTGGCTTTGGATTTTCACATGGTCTTGACTGTCTCATTTTCATTCTCAAATTTAGTACCTTTGCTTGGCTATCTTTATATCTGGTCCTGGCCACCCTTTTTTATGTCACTTTCCCCAATGTGCTTAGTATAGGTAGGTTTAGAACTGTATTCTACCTATGCCACCATCCTGGTTTTATTTTTTACTCTCTAATTAGGAACTGACATTTTGTTTATTGGGATGCACCTCAATAGTAAAGTAGGGCAACTAAGATCTACATATATAAAAAGCTAATTGATCTGACCATCTGACCAATTGCTATGACGTACACTGACCACCAGGGGGCAGATGCTCAATGCAGGAGCTGCCATGATGTGCTTAGAGAAACGGCATCGTGGACCTGGCCCTGACAAAGCAACACTCGGCTTCCCCCAAGTGGGACACAGGCCCCACCACTACCCCAGAGCAACAGCCACCGAATTGCAGCCAACTCTGTGGAGATGCCATGGAACTAAATGTGGAGCCCAGCCCAGCCCAGAAATGGTTGTTGTGGACACTGGGTAATAACATTACATAGCAATGCCTGGCTTCCTCTCCTTAGTGACTACCCTCCTTGGAGTTTCTTCAGCCCAGGAACATGACTTGCTTTATAGCCAGATGAAAACATTTTATACTTTAACCAAATGTCTATGAAGCGTTTTCCCATGCCTCATCTCATTTGACCCTCACAGAAGTCCTGGAGTAGGTAGATAGGAGACTTGGTACTGTATTTAAAGGGCAAGAAGGTTGAGAACAACTGGTAGAAACTTGATGTGACTGGAAAGAAGTAAGAAATGGTGGACTTTGAAAATAACTTCAGGTTTTCTCACTGCACAGAATATAGTCAAACACTGCTGGGTTAAATATTTTACCCTTTGTTCTCCCTGCATGACCTACAATAATAATCTGCTTCAAGTTGATATTTACTGCTGTGTTGCTGACAATTACCTGAAAGAGAAGTTGGGGTGCTTCACTGGGCTGGAAAATGTATTGCTAAATCAGAAAGCAGGTCTAATTAAGCAAGTTTATCCCTATATATAAAGCTTTCACTGGTGCCAATTGCACGCGTATGTTTCGATCTGTCATTGTTGATCGTGAATTTGGTTGACACTTCTATTATAGAGAAAGGGTGAATAGCAATATTAAAATATTTCTTTTAATTAATTTCCTTTCAATGCGCATGAATCCGTACACTGGGCCTCTAGTATATAATAACCATAAAAATTATCACTGCTTACTTTTAAAATTAAAGTCTTATAATATGTATAGAAAAATATGTATATAGAAAAAGAAAAACCATAGAGGAAAACATGTGCTCCCTCCTTGCCAGTATACCTGTTCTTGACCCTGCCAATTCAAGATCACTGGGAAGAGGTTGATATTATTTACTGGTATACAGAGCTAAGTAGAGTAGGAGATGGTCCTTAAATGACTAGGTTTGTGTCACTGATCCAAAGGATCACACCAATGAAAGGGGTTGGGAATACTCTGCTATTTTCAGTTCTGATAATCAAGTTAGAAAAAAATAAAAATGGCAGTAAGTTTACGGTATTATTTTTGGACAGCCTGTCCTGTAGGGAGTGGGAAATTTTGCCAGTTATATCACCTGGGGAATAAAGAATCTAAACCAAATTAACACATTTTTTTGTCAAACCTCCTTTATGGGCATTGTCTTTGTGTCCACAATTGTTTTATGTCTCAGTAAGGAGAGCCTATTGAACGTGATTGATTTTGTCTCAGCAAACTGGGGATCTTAAAGAGCCTTGGCGACATCTTAATGGCCATGAATTCTCAGTGTTCTGTACTAAAGGTAAAGCAGAAAATGAGGAGTTCACACTGAATCTATAATGACTCAAGGACCTACACTGGATGTTTTAAGTAAAAATTACTCCATTGGCTTTCTTGCCTTCTGCTTCTTTCTCTTACTTACTCATTGAGTTGAAGAAAATTCTGTTTGTCAGCTCAGTTACTTCAGTTCTAGTTAATGGAAGCTTTGCTATCATTTGCTGATAAATGTACTTTCTCAAGGTGGGAGGCAGGCTAGAAAAATGGAAGAAAATCATAAATATCATACAAGAATACATAAAATCACTATTTTTATTACGCCTCACTGAAGTCCACTTTTTTAAGGTAAAAGCAACAAGTTCTGAACTTGTCTTATCCTGAGACTGAAATAATTGTCTTGACCAAGGAGGTATATTGTTGAGAAAATAACATGAAATTTGAAGTTCAAAGACAAGAGTCCAAATTTCAGGTTAAATTTGACATTGGGTATAACATTAACTTTTTGTGAATGAGTATCTTCAACCTAAAAATAGGAAATGTTAATAATATAAATTTCTTAGTCATTATTGTGATAATCAACTTAAAAGATAATACCTAAAAGAGCTGTGTGGCCTATGAAAACTAAAGACAGTAGGAGATATCATTATTCAGGTGATCACATGGATAGAAACCTAAAGTACCCGGGGAAATGGGGTGGGGCTGGGGCCAGGGGCCTTATTGTGCTCGTTAGATCATATGTACAGAGGTGAGATTATATGTCTTTTAGTAATTAGTGACTTAAAATCTCTTTGAGCTATTTGTTTGCTATAAGCAGCTGGGCTCACCTTCCCAATATTTCATCCTAATTGCTTTGGTTATAATAAAGAAATTGAAACTCACATGTTTAGGGCTTATATCTGATAAGGGATACATTATCTTTAAGTTATCTGATCAAGCATATTTGGGTGAGAAAAATTGTTCATTGGTGACTTGTTCCTAGGGCTGAGGGAAGCCCCTCTGTTGTGCTTACAGCCTGAAACAGATGCAGATATGAGCTATGCATATTTCTAGGAGAGAGAAGAGGGAGATTTGGTGAACTGGAAAGAATGCTGGCCTGAAAAGCTGGAAATCGGGATTCAAGCAACAAAGAAGTAGGAGACCTTGGCAAAATGGCCTCTCTCCTTTGGACCTCATTCTTTTGTGTGAAATGGGTGGGTTGTCCTTGTCTTCCCCACCCTTGTCCACTTGCTCAGTACTCAACACCCTTATGTCTTATTGCCCTCTATGATAATCTCCCAGGAAAGAATGAAAAGCCATTCACACCAACGTACACATGACTGATGGGGCTTCCACTCGAAAGGGATGGAAGTTTTAAGCTAAAGGGATGAAGTACTAGCTGTAGAATTCTGGACATTAATCAAAAGGTAAGGAAGTTATTTTAGAAGCAAAAAGAACTTTCTAGGAACCTACAGACATAACTTGGAGGTAGATATGCTTTCTTTCTATGCTGTCATTTAGCACAAGTGGGAAGATGAATCTGGGAGAAGCAATGAACTGGGTAGCTAATCACAGTGCAGGCCCTGTATGGATGCCCGAAAAGGCCAAGGAGCATGGGGGGAGGGGGGGTACAGCTCATCTTCCTGGTCTGCTTCTCTGGTTTGTGCCCCAGCTTCCTCTCTCTTGGTTCCCTGAATACTTTATTTAGTCTAAATATCACATTTTTGAGGCCTATTTAACTCTGTAATTCAACAGTCATACAATTCTAAAAGAGAAAAGGCTTGACTAAGTATGTGGGCCACTTGCTAGAAATGTGTATTCTCAGGCCCACTTCAGACCCACTGAATCAGAGTCTGCATTTTAAACAAGATCCCTAGGTGATTTGCATGTACATAAAAGTTTGAGAACCACTGAATTCATTTTTCAGGGCATTCTTTCCCCAGAATTAAAATCCCTGGTGAGTGTCACCAAGGGCCCTTTTCCCTAATTTAAGTGGTTCTTCTTGAAATGCTGTTTTCATCCTCTGGCTACTAATACACAGTTGTGAGATCCCCCAGGCCCATTCTGAATGGCTGTGGAGCCCAGCTATACATATTTAGTTCTTTTAATGTTTGCTCATAAATCAAGCCCTGCATCCCTTTAATCAATCTAGTAACCCTCTGCTGAATTTGCAGCAATTTGTCAACATCTTTCTCTATCTGAGAAGCTCTAGGCCAGAATTTAATTTTCTATGAGGGGACATAGGTATTATTTACAGGATTTAAAAGTCCTTTAAGATATGTGATCAAGGCTAATAATCAAACAAAGTGAAGGCAGTATATGTGCAAACCATCATTTGAAACCTATTTGATAGTAGCATCACTATCATGGTCATCATTGTCAGGAACTGCAATTCAAAAGATATATCGCTTTTAAACTCTTATCATGCACGTGTAGAAGACGTGCCAAGGATATGAAGAGTAATAAGACATGATTCTATTCCATAGAAAGGTGTGAGTCTAGTTGGAGAGAAAGTTTTGCAATAAAATTCGAAGTAGAAAGTCATAAATGAGTATATAACATGTGAAATAAGTGGTTGAGACTCATTAGAGCAAGAGGGATTATTAGGGATTCATGCAGACCAGGGCTCTGAGGGAAAGTTTCAGACAGGCCTTCAGAACATGTAAAAATATACATTCATGGAAAAACATAGAAAAGACATTCTGGAAAGAGTCAATAGAGTTGGAGGTATGATTCTAAACAAAACTTGGACTTTTTTCTTTATAGACTCTCCATCTGCCATATTCTGAGACTGAACACGTCTCTTTACATTTTCTGTATCTTCCAACTGTTCTTTAGTAAGCATATATTACTTTAGAAGAGATCAAACCAATGATACTTTATGAAGCAGCAGAAAAAATAAACTTAGCTTATGTTTCTTTAAATCACACTATCACTTTCATCCAAAAGAAGAAAGAGCTCAGCAAACTCATGTGCACAGAGGGAAAAACAAGGTCCCCTACCTGCCTCTCTCTCCCCTACAGACTGACTGAAGGAGGGAGAGAAGAATAAATGGCCCCAACAATTTTTTTTAGGGAAATAAGACTCAGGGGACTTGAGTTCTGTAGCTGGTCCTGATATGACCAAGTCATATGATGTTGGGTGTCACTCTCTCATATGCCAAATGGGGGTTGGATTATGATCACCCTGTACTTCAAAAGGGGCTCATTGGGTGATAAGACCTGCACATGGGACTTCCAACATGCTGATTTAAATATGTGGTATACTGTTATCAAATGACCATATAATTTATTGTTCAAATCCAGACATCTTTGAAGATAAAGCGCCCTTTGTTAATATTTAAGAATAGCTGGTATCAACTGCGTCTGTCCCCACCCATCAAGTTGTTTGATCACCCCAGCTAGTGCAGATCAGACCATTACTAGAACTCTCTTTTTTGGAGAAAGAGAAGCAATTCTCTGTCTACAAAGGAACAGATTGCTTGGCTTTGTGAGACATAATTTATTCCCCAGTGTAAGCAATTCGTCCAGAAGCCATGTTTTGAGTGAAGGACACCTGAGTGTGTAGAATGAGAGATGGAGATTTGCTGGATATAACGATTTTCAGTCTTTCCTTCTCACCTCTGCTCTGGAAGATTGAGTTAGAATTGCTCTCAAGGCCACAGAATAGATTGATGCATATTCTAATTCCTAATGCCTGCAGGGCAATAATTCAGGTGATTCCTTCAGCTACAATAACAAGGTTTATTTTATGGCAGTTTGAAGGCTGTTTGGGGCCTTGGTAGGAGAGTATGTCCCCTGGCTCAAATAGGCTAAACATCTGCTAAGTTCTTCCCCAACTTTATCCTTAACTTTGTTTTATTGTTATTAGCCTCAGGAGGCCACTAAGCAAGAGTTCATGGGAGGGAGAATGGAAGTGACATTTCTATTATTATTCGGCACATTTAAGCCATTTATTATTTGGAAACTCATTCCTCCTCACCCCTCAAGGAACTTAATAAGAAAAATATTAACACATTAAGCACATAATATGAGGCTGCATTAATTAAGATAGTGTTCTGATTTCCTGCAAAGTGAGGTCCATTTGTGCTTCATTTACTGAGACAGGACACACAGGTGGATATCACAGTGTGAGAGGGAACGTGGTGGTCCTGAGTGTGAGTAGGCACATGCGATGCCTAAAACAACCTTGTTCAGTGTGAAGAAGAGAAATGTGGATGTTATTTTCTAGATCTGGAAAGCCTGCTATGGGAAGGAAGCATGCATTTGTATTAGTGACTATCCAGAGTACAGAGTGAAAGGAGCATAAAACATGATGTCCTTCATTCTAGAAAAATATATATAAGAGAACAAGTATTCTTTTTTAAACATATTTTTATTGATTTCAGTGAGAGGGGAAGAGGTAGAAGCATCAGTGATGAGAATCATTGATCGGCTGCCTCCTGCATGCCCCCTACTGGGAATCCAGCATGCAACCCAGGCATATGCCCTGACTAGGGAACCAAACCGTGACCTCCTGTTCATAGGCAGATGCTCAACCACTGAGCCATGCCCCCCAGGTGAGAACAAATATTCTTGTCACCAGAACCAAGGAAGATTTGCCTATCTTGGAAGATTTAAACAGATAAACATTCTCTGCATAAACTCCAAATCTTGAAAATTCGGTATCTGGTGGCTGGACTGTCAGGTTTTCTCTAATGACCATTTACTATGAGAATCATCCTCAAACTATTAAAATAAATGTGGAATCAACATTATTATAGTCTTTGCAAAGGCAAGCTATTAGTGAAATGTACCTTGCAATAATGTTGAGCATTCTAATTAATTATAATTAAAATGAGCAAGATGTA
>NW_006292687.1:2231670-2274962 GCF_000327345.1 Myotis davidii | reverse complement strand
ATAGTGTGTGCTCAAATAATTCCTTTCTGATCTTTGTAAAGTCTTGACATAAAAGAACCATTAAAAGGGTTGCCAAGGAGACATTTCTGAAAGAGTTAAATCTCAGTGACATTAGAAGTTAAAACTGTGGATCCAGGACTTGCAGAATTGGCAAATATTACTCCTGAAAATGGTCCCTTCTTCTATTATTCGGTGGCATTTACTGCCAAAAGATGTTTGCACTCTGTAGAACCAAGCTGGAGGTGGAGTCTGACTTCTCAGTGCTTACATGAAGCCTTTTCCTTACACAGTTTGTGCTCAATGTTCCCATTCTTGCTCAGCTTTAGCCTTAATATTTTGGGGTACATTATAGTTCCTGATTATTTTTAAACCACTTTATTTAACTATGATCGCCATACAAACGCTGTGCATATTGATAAGTTTGGACATAATATACACTCCTGAAGCCATCACTGCATTCCATGCCATAAAAATATCTATCACCTTCAAAAGTTCTTTATTGTATTTCAGTTTTAATTGTATAGAGATAATAATATGATAATCCCTGTATAGATACTTTTAAAAAGTCAATTCACCAGCTTTGAAGTTTTGAACTGGTACTGAGCATGATAAATGGCCAAAGTCTTCAAGGAATTGATATTATTGAGAAGACAATGTTAATACACAAGGCATCATATGTTATAAACAGCTTGTGTAATATAGCATGTAAGTGTCAATTGTGGGTTAAAATGTCTGGAAGAGCTGAGAAAAATTCAAAGGAAAATACAGGCAGTGAGTCCTAAATGGTCAGGGAAAACTTCAGGGAGAACAGATGAATTAAACCTGGGCTATTACTATGGGTTTGATTAATTGAAATAAATAGGAAGATTGATTGAGAGGTTCCATGAAGGCACCATGAGCCAAAGAAGCTGCACAAAGTTACCTGTGAAACAAGAGAGGCAATAAAGGTTTCAGGAATGATACAATGAGAAGACAATGCCCTCTGCATGACTGCCTCAGAGGCAACTGTTTTGGACAAAGTATTCCTAGTATAGTGTCTGTTGATGCATTTCTGTTGATGACATAGTATAATGATGTTGAATAAAATTCAAGAGAATAGGGCCAGGAAGTACAGGGTTTTTGAACAAATTAAGGTGTTTCTCTGAAGACCTAGAGTATTTGAAGATAGAGTCAGAGGTATGTAGGCAGGGAGAAGTACTCAGGATATGGCAGGCTGATATCCCTTAACACCCATAGGCTCTGGCTGTTCATATGTATGGTGGAGATGGCTGTTTGTCTTCTTATTTCTATCTTCTTCCTTTTAGAATTGGAATCTCTAATATTAGCTGGATATAAGGCTGCCCAGAATAAAGACAAAAGCTTCAAGATTTCCTTGCACTTCGGTGCAGCCATTTAAGTTTTGGTCAGTGGGATGTGAACAAATTCATGTGTTAAATTTTGAGATCGTCTATTAAAAGGGAGTGAACATGATCTCTTTGTCCTCTTCTCTGCTTTCTGTGAGCTGGCATGTGGATGTGATGATGAGTTCTCTTAGACCATGAGAAGGAGGGAGGCACCTTATAAAGGGCAGAGGAACATGATGAAGGAGTCAGGGTCTCCAGCTCTGTTGTGTCCTCCTGCCAGCCCTGGACTAATGTCTGCTGCACACTATTTGGCTTAAGTCACTATATTGTGAAAGGGGCACCTTTCACCTTGTGGTGGTTGCAGAGAAGTCCATATTTTGGTGTGTGCTCACTCAGACTTAGTGATGTCTCGAGTAAATTAGCGAATGTTGTTTCAACACACAGGCATAACATACGACTTGATCGCATTTTATGTGTGAAGAGCTGGTTTGCTCCTTGGCCTCAGACATAATTCTCTCTGCAGGAAGGATGGCGGCTTCATGTCTCCATCTATATTTTACTTCATTTATTTATGTTGATAGTGAAGTTGAATATATGGCTCGCTGTTTCAGAGTGTTTTGTGTGGCTGCTTTAGTTACTAGAGGAATACAGCAGCTTATTTTATAATCCTTATTTTGGAAGTGTTTTTAAAATTGGATGTCAAAACATAGAGGCCCATAACTCCTTCACAAAGGTTATCGTTTCTCCACTCTGAACTTTCAAGAGACCAGGGGAAAGATACAATCATTGGCCGGCAGCTGTTGTGTGGGGTCATTCATGTCAGCCAGGTCTTCACAAATGGTGGCACAGGCGTGTTCCCTGTCCGGTTTCAGAATTTCACTTCCCTGATTTCATTAAAACCAAACAATTGATGAGTGCAACATTTCAAAGGTGTGGGTATTGAAGTCAGAGAAGGGCTGGGGGATGTTCTCAAGGCAACAGGTACTTTGGACAAATCGCTGTTGCTTCCACCCTCTAATTCCAAGGTCACTGCTGACTGAGGTCGGGGATTACCATTCTTGCAACAGTCCCCTTCCATGTCAGCAGGGAGAGACTTCGTGATGGCCTTGGATTCTGAAAGGAGGGAAGTGAGGTCTCACTCGGGTTATAAAGACCATAGCCTCTGAGCTAATCAGGAGTGGAAAGTGTCTGAAAGGGCAGTTTGTGGGTCATCAGTCTTTATCAGAAGCAAGAGCAATGGCTTTGCAAATAGCTAAATATCAGCAAAATCAAAATTCTCAGATTACAAACATTTTCTCCCACCTCCTCTCACTGAGCTAATAAATGCATGTTTGCTTCTGTTTATTCTTTTGCCTTCCCCCCCCTTTCTATCTTCTACCATCCCTCCTCCTCCTTCCTGAAGAAGTAGCACCTTCAAGCTCAGATGGGGCCAATCGGATGGAAGGAAGTCCAGGTTCAGTCACCCCAGAGCCTGGTAGGGTGAAGGAGACAGGTGCGCATGTCCAAGGAGCCATCATTCTTTCTGCCTAGGAGGCAGCCCTGCTTGGTCTCCACGCCACTAAGATTCAGTGACATGAAGCATATCAAGCAGATTTCCTAATTTATGTCCATGAGATTTGCAAACTTCACTGTAACGCATTCTGAAAACTTTGCATCCTTTTGACAAGATGCATTGAATCTCAGGCCCTGGGTTGTGATTGATCCCGATCTCAGGGTAATATGTTAGAGTCTTGCACAGTGTCTGACAGGCCTTTATTTGGGATTTTAAAAGGCTAGCATCCTAGATGAAAATCCTCAAAGGTCATTCCCGGAAAGATACCTTAGTCTTTGAAATTCGCTGTGAGATGGAGAGTTGTTTTCACGTACAATGTGGACAACACCAGAGGCATGGTGTTGTCTCCAGCTGTCTGTGTCAAGGTGTAGGATGCCTGTTGGGAGAGAACTGCCCTGACCCAAGGCCATGGAATTCATTCTCAAGTAGGAGACATTGATTTTCCTATTTCTCTTCTAAAGCTGTAGGGTGCCTGTCACCTAGGCCAGTTTACTACAGATAAATACCCTTGGAGCCAGGAGGACCCAGAGGATGTCAACATGCTGTGGCACCAGGGCATCACTTTAAAAATTGGAACTCAGCAAAACCTAAATTTCACCTGTCTTTCCACCCAGATGCCTTACTCTCTCAAGACTCTATCTGATGGCCCAATCTTAGAAATATCTGTAAAGGAAACTGTAATAATACAACTTGTGACTGCTAACAGGTTTAATCAACGCCTTGAGGATTAAAAGCCCCAAACCTCAAAGGAATAAAACTGTAATGGTTGAATGAAAGCCGATTTGGTTATGTTTGGGAGAGAAACTGGGACATGGGGCCCATAAATCAAATTGTTGACAGGCTTATGTCCAGCCTGGCTGACCCACTTCCTCCTCTGGGGTAAAGAAAACAAAACATCAATTGCGGATCAAGAGTGCCAGCTACATCATATGTGTTAAAATGAGTTATGCCAGAGGGGCTGTCCTGGGCCCTTTCTCAGACAAACTGAGACACCTCAATGGTTCACAGAAGTTAGGATGGATGATTCCACTTACCAGCGTGACGTCAATCTCTTCCGTCTCGGGGAAATCAGTGAAAGAGGTTAATAATAAATCTAGAATCCCGGTGAAGTTTCCCTAATATAAGCCAGTCCCTGTGAGGGAAACTGAAGTTTACTCCAGGATAGTTACTGGGAGATGCTGCCCACAACACTCTTGAATTCATGACATTGCCACGTACTACTTTGGCAGAACTTATTCTAACTTTGCTCATTGGATGCAGTTTGTGGAACTGCAGCAAAGTGTTATTCTTTGCAACAGATGGCGTTCCAGGTATGTGGCAAATTTACCCTTTTTTTATTTGCTCATCAATCAAATTTTAGGAGGGTGAGATGAAATGATTTGGAACAAATAAGATATTTTCCCTCACTCCACCAGGTCTAAACTTTTAAAAATAAATCTTTTCCCCCTGGGAAAATAGGCTTATCTAAAGCCATAGAATACTATGAGGAAACTTCCCATTGTATATTTTCAGCTTCAGGAGGGGACAACTGGCACAAAGCTGAGCAGTGATGTCATTATTGTTTAATATGGAGAACACCAGTGTTTAGGACTAGAGCTTACAGGGTTTAGAGGACACCAGTCTTTTCCTCTGTAGTATAATTTGGAGGCCAAGGTGAGACCTCCCCTGGACCAAGACATTTTGTGTGTTATAGCGTGTTAAGATTGCAAGGGCCTAATTGAAGTTTAATCATGGAATAATGGTATGCCTAAAACACATGAAAATACTGCTAGACACATGCTCTCTGACCTGAATGCCACCCAGTGAAAACTTATATTGTCAATTGTAGCCACCAGAAATGAAGGCATGGTTTTGACAGACTGAAAAAATTACGCAAGAGAACATTGCAGAGAACATAATCACAGGAAAGATTATTTGACCTACACTAAAGAGCTTAAAAAGAAAAAGAAAAACACACAAACAAAAAATCAAAGGCTGACTCAGGGTCTTAAATCCTAGGCCCAGTTAGAGAAGAAGGCTTTTTAGCCCCCTACCTAAAGCACTCCCTGTAGCTCCAAGGCTAATGTGTGCAAAAACAGCCACAGGATCTGATATGTTGGTTCCTGAATTAAACATTGAATCCACAGCTTTGCTGCATCCTCAGATAAAGGAAAGACATTGGTTGGTAAAGAATTGGACCCTGAAGGATTCAAACTGTAACAGTTAGAAGTACTTTAAAATCAACTCTCCTGAACATTCTAGGGTGTCAGAAACTGTAATCTCTTATGAAATGAGGCCAATCTTGATGCCTGGAGTTATTGTAATGGCTTCACAGAACAAGATGCCAAGTTTCCTCCTGCCCCACTGAACTATCCTGTGTGGCATATGGAGTTATATCCCAGTATGCTCTTGGGGATCCATTATGAATCAAAACTAGATGTTTACTTATGCATGTCAATATTTTGCATCCACAAAAAGTCTTAGGAAATACATGTGGGAATTAGTCCTAAATGCACCATAAACATTTGTTGAAATGAAGAATGATAGATAAATATAAACAAATAAACCTGTCTATTAATATTTTTCCTTGTTAAACCTTTCTCATTAAGAAATTTATGTTCACCCTAGCCGGTGTGGCTCAGCAGATAGAGCATCGGCCTGCAGATTGAAGGATCCCAGGTTCTATTCTGGTCAAGGACATGTACCTTGGTTGCGGGCACATCCCCAGTGCGGGGCATGCAGGAGGCAGCTGATCAATGTTTCTCTCTCATCGGTGTTTCAAACTCTCTATCCCTCTTCCTTCCTCTCTGTAAAATATCAATAAAATATATATTGACGAAAACAGCACTAGAGACTTTCCTGACTGGCCTCTCTAGATTGGGATAAAAGTGAGAAATGCAACCATTTACATGGCTTCTTAATTTTAATGATAATGTGGGGACTAGAGTATGAGAGGCAAAGTATTAGTTATGAATGCACAGAAGCAGGATGAGCATGTTACCATTTGAAGGCTGCAAGGCATGTCTAGTAATCAGAATAATTTGATATAACTGGAATTCTGACAATGGCTTATTGATCATGAGTTTCCTAGAACTAAAATTGATGTACACTCTGTTACAAACAACTTAGTTAAAAAATGGGCAGAGGACTTGAATAAATACGTGGCCAAAGAGCACATTCAGATGGCCGATAAACATGTGAAAAGAGGCTCAAATCACTAATTGTCAGAGAAATGCAAATTTAAAAAATACATATTTTTATTGATTTCAGAGAGAAAGGGAGAGTGAGATAGAAACATTAATGATGAGACAAAATCATTGATTGGCTGCCTCCTGCACAACCCCTACTGGGGATCCAGCCCACAACCTGGGTGTCCTTGACTGGAATCCAACCCAGGACCCTTCAGTCCACAGGCCAATGCTCTATCCACTGAGCAAAACCAGCTAGGGCAGAAATGCAAATTGCAGGCACAATGAGATATCACTTCATACCTGTCAGAATTGCCATCATCAATAAATCCACAAATGGCAAGTGTAGGAGAGGTTGTAGAGGAAAGGGAACCCTCATGCACTGCTGGTGGGAATGCAGATTGGTGTGCCACTATGGAAAACAGTATGTAATTTCCTCAGAGTGTTAAAAATGGAACTACCTTATGGCCCAGTGATTCCAAAAGAATATATGCACCCCAGTGTTCATAGCAGCATTATTTTCAATAGCCAAGATGCGGAAGCAACCCAAGTGCTCAACTGTAGATGAGTGGATAAAAAGGCAATGGTACATATATACAATGGAATATTCCTTGGGCATAAAAAGAAAGAAATCTTACCATTTGTTACAGCATGGATGAACCTAGAGGCTATTATGCTCAGTGAAATAAGTCAGACAGAGAAGACAAATACCATATAATTTCACTTATATGTGGAATCTAAAGAACAAAATAAATGAACAAACACATTTGAAACAGACTGATAAGCACAGAGAGTGGACTAGTAATTAGCAGAAGGGAGAGGGTTTGAAGGACTGGGAGAAAGAAGCAAAGAGACCGAGAAGTAAAAATTGGTAGTTACAAAATAGTCAGGGGATGTAAAGTACAGCATAAGGAATATAGTCAATACTATTGAGGTAACTATGTATAGTACTAGTTGAGTATTAGAATTATCGGAGGAAACACTATGTACTAGTAAAGTATATGATTATCTAACCCCTGTGCTGTACACCTGTAATCAATAACAAATCATAATGAGAAAAATTCAAATTGATTTCTACACCTGAGAAAAACTTAAATCTTAATGAATAGAAGAAGCCTGACTGTTGCAATCACCCAACCAACTTATTAACCTGACCTAGAACCATTTTGGTAAAGGGCAAGTTGAGCATGTTTAAAGAAGGATCCTGTATAGAACTTTTCAGGTGTTTATTATATATCTTCCCCCTAGCCTTCCCCACAAAGACCTGTGGCAAATTCAAGGTTAATTATATAGGTCCTAGGAAATACATAGACTAGGAAATACATAGACTTCTTTGAAATTATTGGACATTGGCTCTATGAAAACACTCTTTTCTGTTAACTTGGACAGTACTGTGGTCCAGAGGTCAGAGTTGAGACTTATGACTATCAGGTTTTAAAGAGAATTTGGCCTGTGATCATGTCAGACTTAGCCCAGTGGATCCACAAAGCCAGCATATGGTGTGTAGGTAGAAAAGGTATATACTCAGCAACAGGTAAGATACCCATGTTAGCCTCCTGACTTGTGGAGTGGTAATTATTAAAGGCCAAGTGGAAACCCTTGGAATGAAAAAGAAAAAAGTTATCTCCCTAGAATAGCTGCAGAGATTTGTCCGTATTTATATATTTGAAAGATTTAAAGGTCATTATTTCCATTTTATTCTGTTTAACTTTCCTGTGAGTTCTTAACTTTCTTGTGAAAAAGATCACAGGTAATGAAAATGGATTATTGCTTTAAGTGTAATTAAATAATTAAGCAGACACAACCTGAATAATGAGATTTTGAGACTATAGAAAGAAATAATTTTTATCCCAGATAAGAATCCTTCAAATATCTGAAGACGGTTCTCATTTTCTTCTTTGAGTTTTCTTGCTCAGCTTGAACTGCGTCAGTCCTTTTAAAGAGTCCTTGCAGGGCCAAGTTTGTTTTCTTTTTATAATCTACCAAAGGCCCGGTGCACAAAATTCATGCACTGGAGTGGGGGTGTCCCTCAGCCTGCACCTTCTTGCAGTCCAGGAGCCCTCAGGGAATGTCTGACTGATGGTTTAGGCCTGCTCCCCATGGACATCCTTAGCACTGCCGTGGAGGCACGAGAGGCTCCTGCCATCACCACTGCACTCACCAGCTATGAGCCTGGCTTCTGGCTGAGTGGTGCTCCTCCTGTGGGAGCACACTGACAACCAGGGGGCAGCTCCTGCATTGAGCAGGATCAGGCTGAAACCAGCTCTCTGACATCCCCCAACGGGTCCCAGATTGCTGGAGGGGGCAGGTCAGGCTGAGGGACCCCACCAGTGCACGATTGGGGCTGGAGAGTGTTGCGGGAGGTTGGCCAGCCAGGGAGGGACCACGAAAGGGCTCCAGGGCATGTCTGGCCCATTGCGCCTAGTCCCGATAGGCCAGACCCCAGCAGCAAGCTAACCTACTGGTTAGAGTGTCTGTTTTTTTTTTATGTGGACAAGTTTACCAATTGCGCTACCATCAGTCTGGAAATAAACATTATTCTTTTCCCTGTTCTAATCACTATAATTCTATTAAGGGTCCCCAGCTTTATGCTGCCTCCCCCAACCTCTGCCCCCCCCCCAATAATGTTACACTTTGTATCTTTGTTTTTTGGGGTTTTTTTGTTCATCTGAAACTTCTAATGCTTCTTATCTTATACCTTCCTTTAATATTCTTGAGTTGGTTTGAATTCCTTGCTGCCTGTCTAATGTCATGCACAGCGTTGCCTTATTACAGCCGGTAGTAAATGCTCCCTACTTTGACCTCTCCTCTAGTTTCAGAATTATACCAGGACCATGGCTTACAGTCTGAATGTGACCCATTCTTCTATCTACTCCTGTATGATTCTGCTTTGCAATCTTCTATATGCAGTCTTGCTTTATACCTATAATTTGGTACTGACATATCCTTATTTTAGTTTTCTTGGTAAGATGTTTAGTTCTCCCTGCTCCTGTCTGAACATTATTAAGGAGAATTCCCTGCCCTGTCCACCCCAGGACTTTCCAAGAGTTATTTCCACATTTTGACAGCTGTTATATTGGTAATGTGTTTCTTTTATTTTCTCCCTTGACTTAGGTAGAACTCTATAGAGCATTGGCCTGAATCAATGGCCCGGATCATATTTTTTCACTAGCATTGACAACTGTCTCATTTTTCCTATCCTCATGTGGCCCAAAGCTAACCTGCTTCCCCTTTTGCTGGAACATGGGGATCTTGGTATTCTGTAGGCTGACAGGGTGAGACAGGAGTGAATACTGTGTGGCCTGATAGGATGTTGTCAGATGCTGTCAACCCCACTGGAGGTATGTTTGCTCAGATGAGTCTGGTCCTGGATGCCCCTCCAGTTGCTGCCTTCCTGTCCCCTGGCTGTGCCCTGCTGTGCCCTGGCTGCTCAGGCAGGCAACAAGGGCTGGCAGAGCATGGCTGTCCTGGAGATCTCACAATGAATCAGAAAAAATACCCAGCAATCATTTAGCAAAGGGTGTTATTTTACATAGTTGGAAGCATTCTGAGGAAAGGTAGAAAATATCCATGGCAATTTTTTAGCTCAACTTGAGGAGAGGAGCACAAGAAAAAAATACCTGACTTGAGAATCTTGACTCCAAGTGGTTAACTTTAAAAACCCTGGTTTGTTGGTAGCTGCAGCGAGATTTTGTTTTGCTTTGTTCTTAAAGTCAACATTATCCTTCTGTGAAACTTTTCTTTTCCCTTCCCCAAAACACTGATGTCATGGTATGCTTTGTAGAAGGAATAAATGAGAAAGTAAACATATTTTCTTATACTTAAGAAAAGTGTGTATCCTTTACTGTATTGCTAATATGGTGTTTGGTCTGGGAAGGTGAGCCCCATAACCAGTTAACAGCAGAGAACAGTAGACATTGCCTCATGTCTTGGGCCTCTTGAGACCCCAATACTGCTCAGTTCAAATTTGACCTCCTCATTGAAACTTCTCCCCATTAATTCAATCAGCATGAATCACTCTGTCCCTGAGCTGGTTAGCGCACGCACATTGTCCATACTAGTTTTGAAAGAGGCAGCTTGTTGTACTCTGCTGTGCTTCTTTCTAGTCCTAAATCTGCCCTGACTGCTGTGTAACTTTGGGGACATCAATTAGCCTTCTGAATCTTTGTGTTCTAGTCTCTCTAGGAGGAATGATAACATTACCCCACCCATCTGTAGGTTGGGTCTTGTCAACATTCATGATATGATGCCAGTACAATTGCTTCATAAACTAAATGATTCCAAGAAAGTCAGTCATGATTTTTGTAGTGTCTGAAGGTTTCTAAAGTGTAGACATCTTTTCTTCCCACCCACACTAGTTACTTGAGAGTAAGGATAAAACATTTTGAGTCTCTTGCTTCCCCAAAACCATAAAGCTGTGAACAGAGTAGAAAATTAATCAATATTTACTGGAGGTCAAAAAGGAGGCATTATTCTCTTCAAAAAAAAAAAAAGATCAAATGTTGACTTATGGTCACCTCTTTCTGAAGTGATCAGAGTAAATGATTATTTGTTTTGCAGTGTTGTAACTTTAAAGCCTTCATGTTACAGAATCTGAATCACACTCCTTCTTGCCTACAATATCAGCTCTAAGAAGCAAGACTATAAAATAATCAAAACAAACTTGCCAGAAGGTTTTATGTCTAAATGCTTCAGAATATTTACCTCAGAAGGCTACTTAGCCTATCCAAATTCTAATTAAATAAAAACAAAACAGATAATATCAAAAGGGTCAGCAGTCATTACTCTGCTCAAAATCTTCGTGTCTGCCCATTGCCAAATTCGTAAATTTTCCAATAAGGCTCCACCCAACCTGGCCTCAACCCACCTTTCCTCTGACCATCACCTTTACTAGCAGTTTTGGCATAGTGAGGGTAAGTCTAGAACTTAGAAAATGCAGGATCAAAACCTAGTTGTGCCTCATATTTTTCCATGGTCTTGGAAAAGTGTCTCATATATTCCCCATCTCCATTCTCACATCTGTGAAATGGACATGCCAACAGTTTCCCATTTCAGCATTATAAGGGTGAAATACGATAACATATGACATATGTGGAATGACAGTGTTTGGGAAACGGTTCTTAATAAGTGCCAGGTCCCTTTCTTTTGCATGCCTTACACAAATCCCTTACATTTGCCATATTCACTGGCCCTGGTGTTGGGAATGGCCACCCATTTTCTCTCTGCCTAACAGATTCTCTTCAACTCTCAAAGACTATTTAATTAGACTTGCTGTGTTCCCTTCAAGCCAGAAAGGTCTCTATATCATTTTAGTACTTGAAAGCCAAATCATTTATTTGCCCTTTACTGATCCATGTGGTTAAGTTAAAAAGAATCCCCCCAACAAGATTGTAAGTTATCTGAGAGAAATGATTCCTCATATATATTTATGTTTCCTGTACTCTAGGGGGACAGTGCAGTGTAAGGGGAAATTTTGGCATGGGGCAGACCTGCCTTCCAGCATGAAGTCCCTGAAGGATTATGTGTTTGTACAGACAGACAGACAGGCAAGCAGATGGATGTTCTGCTTCCCCTATTAAGTACACATCTGTTTATTAAGCATATATTTGCATTGTTTATATGTGTATAGGTACAGTTAAATACAGGGAGTCAATAAAAAAAGCTCTGGGAAAAGTCCAACTAAACCAAGAATAGGTAGTATAAGGCAAGACCAATCATCTCTCAGAATAGGGGAGGTGTTATATATTAATTATAATGTACGTAAAAGGAACATGCTGAGAATCCCAAGAAGAGAATTGGCTGCTGAAGTTATCTTTTGCGTCTCCCAAAGTGTCCTCTCCAGACTTCATTCCTCTTACTTAATTCCACTCCCAACATATGTTCTAAATTCACTTTTCTCCATTTTCTCAGCCACCATGCTGCATGAAGCCACTGCTCTCTATCACCAGTGTTATTGTGTCGTCTCATCTCATATCCCATTTCTGTTCATTTCCCCTTAGAATCCATTCTCTCCAGAGGAGCCAGAGTGATTCTCTAAAAATATAAATCAGATCCTGTCACTACACTGCTAAAATGCCTAATGGCTTCCCTTTGAAATGTAATATTGTAATACTGATGTACAAATCTGCTTTTCACCCAAAGATAAGTACTACATTTGGAAGCCAGGCAGACACTCCTGTTGTAGAACAGGATTCAGTGCTGCTGCTTTGAGAGGTGTCCAAGGGACCAGTGGGAGGCTAGTCAATACTGTAATTTGTATTAAAGAATAAGTGACATTCAATAAGGAGGAAATTTCTTGTTTCAGCCCAGGCCTTATAGAGATGGCGATCAAACCAGAATGACAGAAACAATTCTGCAGGCAGCCCTTCAACCTGGTATTCCTGTCTCAACTCTTCCCTCTGTCCCCATGAAACCTTCCATTGTGACTGTAAAGAAAGCAGCCTGAGTTTTTCTTTGTGTCTCTGAAAGGCACGAATGAAAAGAAATGAAGTATAGTGAAACTTTCAGGTGAATATGTATTGCTTACTTTATCTTGGCTAGACAAAGCTTCCTGTAATTTCACAGAAGATAAATCCTGGGAAAGCTGAGACTTTTTGGTTTTCTGAGCTTATAAATGCCTGTAGTTAGGCCCAAATGACCCCCAACGATATGCTCTTGGCACCAGATAGGATTGTGTGCATACTTGTCCGCTGCTCCCACTTCCCAAACACCAAAATCCCTTCCTCACTGGAAATCCAGAGTTCCTGGGAACTCACTCAGCAACATGGCTGTTCTTTTTTAAAAGCACATATGCTCATTTCTCTAATTTTTTTCCTTTACTTAATAGCATTACGATCTCCCATTTTTCAAGCTAGAAAACTTACGCTTACTTTTTTGTCTAATGTCATCAAGTCATACTGATTTTAATTTGGTTTTTTTGTACCTTCCTAGGTAGATTTCATTGCCAAGTAGTTCTAGGTCTTGGTCAATTGCTTAACTTCTCAGTGCTGTGGTTTCTTCATCTCTAAAATGGGGATGATTATAGTGTCTTCTCTATTGGATTGTGTTGAGGATTGGATGATATAATGTAATGATATGTTTGGAAGTATCCCTGGCACATATTAAGATAAATGGGAGCTGTTATTATATTATCATCATTTGCTGGGCTATTTAATTACCTTCCTTTATCATCATCTCCTTGGCATTAGTGTTTCCATTGCAACTGGTCTTCCCAAGGAAACCAGAATTATATTTTGCAAAATCAGATTCTAATGAGGTTGCGATGATTTAAAAGGCTTTAGTGGTTCCTACTGTGTGTAGAATAAGGTCCAGACTCCATACCCAGGTTTGCACACTAATGGAAGTTGAACAAAACTATTGCTCCAATGTTATCCCCAGGTACTAGTAACTTGGACCCAAAGATGATACAGACTCGGAGGACATATGGACAGGCAAGACTTACGGTCTCTCGGGGCCCACTCCTGTGCTGTGACTGAGTCCTGATGTAATTTCCTGCCTCTTTGCTTTTGCTCAGTCTTTCTCAGAACATCGGCTTGCCTCCTTTCTATGTCTAGTGAATGTGAATTCATCTTTCCAAGACCTATACCAGCATCTTTAAACTTTATACCATATCATATTCCCCAAGTTACATTTCACCCCAAACCTCCCACAAATAAACAGTAGTTCAATTTTTTACTTTAGTTCAAATTTAAATTATGCCAACCTATTGTGTAAGGCAGAGGGTGAAATCAAAGGGTGGAGGAATGAAGAACTTTTGAGTTCCAATGTCAGCCAGGTTGGAGCTCTGAAAATGCGTCTGCAGGGCCAAGAGGAGGGAACCTCATCCACCCAGGCTCCAATTTTGATTTTGCATGAAATCGCATCACAAACCCAAAAGAGGCCACCACTGAATGCAGCTTTGTAGCTTTCACAGTGAGGAGGAACCACCCTTTGGATCCATTTCCAGGGTTTCTGTTCCATTTGCCTTGAAGAGTCTCTGACCTTCATGAATCTGAATGATTTCCCATCCCCCATTGAAAGCTCAGCTCAGGAGGAAATTTATTCCTGTCCATGTGGCCAAGCTGCCCTGCAGGCAGTGTCAATAGGAAAGGTCACCCGCTGATCCGCTGCCAAGCAGCCAAGCTCCTCAGGCCAAAATGTGTTTGGCCCCTCCTCAGGGGCAGAGGCATTAAAATTAAATGTTACAGATGTGAAGGGATGACAAGAAGCATGTTGGGTTTGTAAAAGAACTTGGGCTGGAGATGAAAATGCTACCTATGGTGACAGAATTTATTTTCTGAGCAAAAGGAGTTTTTAAGGACAAAAAGAAAAGCACATTGTCATTGCAACTCCCCTGCCTCTATAATCTAACCCATCCTACTTGTCAACCCTAGTTTTCCTAATGTGTATTTTCTGGTCTCCGTTCTGAGTGTCTACGTACATTTCATTCCTGTTTAAAAGGCTCCCTCGAGTCCATCTTTTCTATCCATTAGCTAAAGACACGGTGGATATTGGTGCCTTGATATTGTTATATTGTTTTATGTTTGCTTTCAAAGGCATGACTATTGATTTGATCTGATTTAAACTTCTACCTTCTGTAGGGCTGTTCTTTTATTATTAATATTATTGCTTATGTTTTAATATAAAATTTATGAAGTCATATGGCCTAAGAGAGATGGGACTACCCAGTTCATGATAGTCATATCTTGGGCCTTCCAAAGTCCTCAAGTTGCAATCATGTCTGATAAAGTGCAATTGTTTGTTCCAGGCAACTGGCAGTTCTTAGAATCTCCTTGTCAGAGCTGTAGGAGACAACGGATGTTATCTTTTTCCACTGTTTGGGGTGATCAATGAGCAAACTGTTTCATACATGAGAGAAGAATACCTGCCCTTTTATTAATGAGGAGTTGATTTTCTAATAATAGAGATAGATGTCTTTTAAGGAAGCTGCAGTCTCTCACCCAGTTCTTTCTCTCATCAGTGCCTTAACATTGTAAATGGAATGGTTGGTATTGCCAAAATGGGGCAAAAATGGAGAGGGGTATAGTGATGAATCTGAACCAAACTTGGTCAGAGTTTCAAGCGTAGAAATTTAGGGAAAGTTTCTATGGGGGGGATGGAGACTACCAGGGACTTTGAGAAGCATGTAGCATGGACTCAGACAGAATGACTGGTGTTGTCAGAAGGACTCATGTTCTCGGAAGAAAGCTTGAGAATAAGGCTGGAACCCAGTTCCAAAGAAGGGAAGGTGCATTTTGGGCCTCATGGTAGGTACATTTGCCCGGGATAATGACACAGAGACATCATTGCTAGGGATGAAGTATTGGAAGGATAGTGATCAAGGCAGGTATTCCCATACACGCTGTACTTATCCATATACTGGCATGGTACAGTCCTAGAGAATACTGTAAAGTGGCAGTGGCATGTTTAATCCCACAGAAAAGGTAACTATTTGACTTCGGTTTACCCAGTATTTCCCAAACCCATCTTTAACCAAAATGGTGTGTGTGTGTGTGTGTGTGTGAGATATATATGTTATCAGCTCACAGAATTAGTATGCAACTGAATATAATTTAGAAATGCTGATCTAGAAGTGCTGTATTTCAACTGTTTTGTGTCTTGGACCTAAAAGGCTATCCCTCAAATGGGACTGAATAGCTATGGAGGTTGCAATGCTCAAGGGGCAAGGGACTAAGAAGGCTGTTACATGACTTGAGATGTGCTCTTGTTTTCAGTAATAAAAGTGGTATCTTAATGAGTTCTCATTCCTTTGTAAGTTTGGAGTTTCTTAAAATAAATTCCCATTTTTTTAGCATTTAAATACTTCAGCTTGGAAAAGAGACGATTTGTGTGGGGCTCAATGACTAGTATCACATAGTTTTCCTCCATCTCCCTGCTCTCTACTAAGCCTAGGATGAGCTGCTACAGACATTTAGACAATCATTTCCAAAGAACACTAAATTACAGTCTACCAAGAGTATCCCCATCTCTTAATTTAGCCCTGATACAGTCTGATGTAAGATCACCCTTTGATTTCACCCTCTGCCTTACACAATAGTTTGGCATAACTTAAGTTTGAACTAAAGTAAAAATTGATGTTGTTTAAGCCCTGGAGAAAAATTGTGTAGAATCCTAGAAGGTGTACCGGAAGCCAATTCTAGCATGTCATAATTGCAAGAGTTTCATCAAAAGGTTGATAGAACTTGGGGTCTCAAAAGGGTTGAGTCACATATGTTGTCATCTGTTGGGAATGGCTGAGGGCATTTCCCCAAATCTGAAAAGGGATGATTGCTTGCTGCCAGATAGCTAAAGGGCATCTTAATCTACATATTATTGCCTCCTACTGGCCAAACACCTGAACAGCCTTAGGCAAATTCCCCCATTCTGACAATGCTTATGTGTACCCTTTGAAGTGTATATCTCTGCCTCGCCTCAGGACAATTTGTGTTAATAAAAAGCATGGGGTCCTGAGACAAGGAGATCTTAGTTTCCTTTAAGCTAAGCTCCTCTGACCCCCAAATGCCTTTCAATCTATGCACAGCCTTTCTATTTAATCTACGCACAGCCTTCTCCAGATTGCTGAACCCTTCTTGATGCTAGAACAAGAACCGCGGCAAAGGTGCTGTAAAAACTTTGGCTATTTCCTTGAGTGACATGAGGAATCATTGGTTGTTTTGAGGAGAAGAGTGATATGATCTTTGATTGAAACTGCTGGCTACAATGCAATGAACAGATTGTGAGGGAAAGTTTTGAAAATAACGTGACTAGTTGAGAAACGATTGCATTAGCACAGTTGAAGATGATGGTGGCTGTAGTGGGATATACATTAGAGGTAAAGGTCAAAGCAGTGACTGACAGATTGGGTATTAGAACAAGTTGACTAAAATAATTTTTGGACTGAGAAAGCTAAAAAGAATAGGATTGTCATTTACTGACAAGGTTAAAACTGATGAAGAGCAGGTGTTAGGAGGAGAATGTCAAGTGTTTGGATTTAGACATATTACATTTGAAATGCCTGTTAGATATCCAAGTAATATTGTCCAGTGTGAGGTGGGGTATATGCATTTGGAATTCAGGTGGTAAGGGTAATAAGGAGAACAGGAAATGTGGGCAGGTTGCTATTTTATATAGAGAGTTCAGAGAAGACCTCTCTAGGAAGGCAGCATTTAAGAAGAAATTTGAAGAAAAGAGATAAATTAGTAACTATTAATATGAGAGTTTTCAGGATACACATGGTATTTTATAACCCTTTGGCTGTATGAAATGGCCCAGTCACTTAGTTTAAATGGAAAAGGAAGAGGTGCAAGGACTGAGTTATGGGACTCTCCCACAATAGAAGGTTGGGAAAATTATGAGAACCCAAGAGAGGAATTGAGAAGTAGCAGTCAGTACAGTATCAGTACAAGGTAAACTGAGAGAGAGTGATGGCTTGGAAACCAAGAGAAGAAAGTGTTTCAGAAAGAAAGAATGAGGCACTATGACAAATGCTAGAGATGTTAGGTAAGATGAGAACTGAAGATGAAAGCTGGCAATACAGAGGTCATTGTTGAACTTGGCAGGAAGCGGTGGGAATGAAATTTAGCCTGAAGAGGGTTCAAGAGACAATAAAGGAAATAAAATCAGTTTAAACAATTATTTCAAGGAGTTTCACTATAAATGGGAAGAGAACTCAGGCAAAGGAGAGGGATATAGGATCAAGAGAAGAGCTTATAAAATGATGTCATATCAAGCATGTTGGATTACTGAAGGGGTGGTCTAGTAGAGATGTAAACATTGTGGATATAGTAGAGAGAGGGGCACATTTAGGAGCTAAATTCTTGAGCATCTGAGCTGGCCTAAGATAAGAAGCATGGAGTGTCTGTTCATAGTTTCTTTAAGGCAGATGTTGGCAGGCTTGTAGATTTCCTGGTGAGCATGTGTGGAAGTTCTATTCTGATAGCCTCAGTTTTGTTTTGTTTTTCTTTCCCCTGGCATCCAACCCCCACACCCAGTAAAGTAAGTCGTTAACTGAAACTGAGACGTGGAAAAACTGTTGGAGAGACGGAAGAAAGAAAGATATGTTAAATGATTATTTAGGAAAGGAAGTCAATACTCAACTTTAGCAAACTCCTCTCTTGATCTTTTAGGCATCTTGGCATAGTGTACAATAGCCAGCCTAGGAAAAGATTCCTCTTGTCATTGGCTCCTGTTTTATAAGAAGTAACTTTCTCTTACATCAGTATGTATCGGGGCTAAATTAAGAGATGTAGGTACTCTTGGTCGACTGTAATTTAGTGTTCTTTGGGAATGATGTTATTTAAATAGGGAACGTGAGGAGGAATTTATCTATTTATTTTAAATACAAGTAAAATTTTCTTTAGAAAGTCACAGAGGTAGAAGAAGTGAGCCATGGAAGAAGTGAGCCAGCTGAGCTACATGGGCTCCGGAAACAAGTTACGGAATCAAAAGAAGGGCCCTTGGAGCTTAGGAAAAATAAAGGCAATAGAGAGAGAAAGATTATCTGGAGGTCTTAGGGGAGGATCTCAATAGACTATTCATCAGCTTTCCAGGATCATGGTCTCCACTGATTGGTCAGTGCCAGGTCATTAGTCATCATTGCTGGTCCTGGATGAGGAATTTATGTTAATGCACCATATTCATTGGCTTCCAGGCAGCTGCCCTGCTGGTGTATTCCTTACCTGAGTTCTGACCAAAATGGCCACTTAAAGTGAGAGATGATTGAAGCAGCATGTGTAGCTATGGAAGAGAGAAGGGGCTGAGGAATCTGTCCTGGGCCCTGCCTCCATCCACCTCTTCTACCTGCCGTTTGTGAACAATTTACTTGTTCTTTATGGGCAGTACTGTCTCATCTTGAGCCAGATTAAACAATCTTTAATGTAACTCTAAGTTCTAAAATAGGAAAGTCATTCCATTATCAATCATGCAACATGTGACCTATAGGAAGAGAAAAATCCCACTGAAACAAATGCTGAGATTCTCTCGCAGCTGCCTGCCCAGAACACCTCTGATGCATTAGCTCACTTAGCAGATCCAGAGCTTTTAAGTTATCTTCAAGTATCAGTTGCCAGTCCCCTCTGAGATCTATCTAGCAGGAAAGGGAAAGAAAAATCTCACCTGTCCCTAGGTTGTTTTTGCCTGGATGGCCAGTTTTAATCCTGATTTCTCTGTGGTTTCTCTGGCTGTCCGTAGAATTATGTAGGAACACAGGCATATATCTGTTTCTTGTGTGTCCCTCTGCCTCCTGGGTGTTGACTGTTACAGAGAACAGTGAAGGGGCCATGGAAGGCCTGCACCTCACTCCTGGCCAAGTTGGATTTTGTTTCCCAATGTCTTAAATGTGGCATGAACTATCCTTTATAAGCCTCCTGGTAACAGCTGTATGTTAGCTTTGTAATGTGCAGAGGACACATAATACGTGCTCCATGAACATTGTAATGAATTGGATGGTATTTAATAGAATTCATCATGTTCCAAAGGCCCAGACATGTTCTACTTAAGAAGCAATCATCACATAGATAACTTTGCCAAACTCCAGCACAAGTAGAAATCAACTAATATATGCCAATCGATCCATTAACCTGAGGTTATTTTTTCTGTGGAGCTATATTTTATGTCTTAATTAGCTCAAAATAAATGTCCTACTTCATAGTCCAGGTAAAGATTCTGTATTAATGTTTCTTTTTCCTTATGGCCTAGCCTATCCAAACACACAGCATTCTTGCACAATACAACTTAGCTAATATGAGAATCGACTATCTTCAATTGTTTAGGCATTCATGAGATGTTGTTAAGGGTGGGGGTGGGGAGCAGAGCTAATTCCTTAGTGATTATTCTGCAAATGAGCATTGGCTACGTTACAACAGAATTAATGTAAAATTAAATATTACAGTAAGGCTATTATCAAATGAGGTCACGGTGATGAATAGCCTATTTAAATGAGACCACCAGAAGGAATTAGAGCCGAAGCCTATTCATCCCAGTCAGTTTGCAAGAGTCCATTTTTATGCAGATTAAACTATATTTCAGGTTGATAAATCAGCACGACAAATTTCTTTTCCACTCCTTATTTTATCTCCATGTGGGTAGGACCACAGCTGGGTAGATACACCTCAGAGAGGACATCCAGCCATGGGCAACAATGACTTAGACTGGAGTGGCAGATCGCTCAGATCACATTACTGGACCTCTGGTCTGGCTCCCTTTTCATTTAGGATGACAGCCAGTGAATCCACGCCTGCCAATTATTGTAGAATTATTTATGAGTTGATTGTGTTGGCATCTCATGTTGTCCTTGCTCCTGCTGCTTTTTCTTAGGAAAACAGGTGTATTCTGAGATATTGTGGTGCATGTTTTTTCCCTCCCGTTGGAAAACAAATGGTGCCATCAATGTATTTTTCCCTCCCCCAAAAGAAAATTTCATGAGATATTTCTGGAAAAATCTATGTGCTTTAAGTAGAGCTTCAGATGAAACTGCTGTGAACCGAAAGCAGATAAATTTTGTCATTTGCCCAATTGGAAACAGTTGGCTCTGGGACACGTGATGGAATGGGATGATGGATAGAGCAGCGGGGAGTGAGGGCAGCTAGTTATGCCCTACGCTAACCAGCTCTCTGACCTTGGACAAATCGCTAAAATTAAAACATATAGCACAGCACATTGTGCATGATAGGCTCTCAATGAATATTTAGTATTCGGTGGCGTGAACATAACTTCTCTGAGCCCAGACTGCCCTCCACATTAGGCAGCATATCTCGCATGGATGGAAAAGTGTGACAATTGCAATTGACCCGCTTGCCTTTGCAAATGGGCCTGCTTGCTCTCAGTGGTCTCAACAGATGTTCTGGATGAACAACTTTCTGTCTTAATTCAATATTATTTAGTGTTTTAAAATTTTGGAGAGACTTTCATCTCTCGGATAGCAGGGTAGTCCCTGGAACCTAGAATGAGGAGACAGCCTTATTTCTCTGAAGATAGGGACAGAGACCAGTGCCTTTTCCATGGTGACACGTGGATCAACACACTCACAGAGCTAGAGCTCAGATCTCCCAAACCTGGGACTGTGTTCTATCCTCTATCACTACTAACATGCACAGAAACTTAGAAGGTGGCACTATTTCATGGGGGAGAAAGTGACCTAAGGTAATTGCCCTTTAGCTCTTGAAGGCCATGGGCACCTGGAGGGGGTTGAAATCAGGGTTTGCCATGGTGTCCCTTGCCATCCTTGTTGCTTGGCTGCACTCCTTGTCATTTACTATACCTCTGACTGACCCATTGAGCAGTGAACGGGTTGGAGAAGGAAGGAAATTGGCTTGGTCCCCAGAAGTATCGCATTGTGGTTGCAGCATGACCCAGTTATGTCATGAGCAGCAAGGCTCACAGAGGGAAGTAGCCTGGAACCTGGCCAGGGCAGGAGAGACACCACATGGTCTGAGAGTCCTGGATGCTCTCACTGCAGCAGGAAGCAGCCTCCTAGCTGTGTGCCATCTTGGGAGCCTGTGGTGTTGCCAAAGCTAAGGGCAGAGACTGCTTGTCCATAGAGAAGGTGATTCTGGGAAGATGTCTCCCCACTAAATATATGACAGTCATCTGATATTGGTAGCTAGGATTATTTTAGTGGGGAACAAAGGCTTGATTCTACAGCTGAAGATTAGGCTTAAAGTGCAAGACCCCTGGTCAGAGAACATACTGAATTTTATCATTCATATCAGGCCATTTATATTACTGATTGCACTTTAAAGGACGGTGGAAATTAGGATCCCCATGTGCACACACCCACACATGCACACAAATTCTACATAGTCTCTTGACTATTTTGTGTTATTTTCTCTGCCTAGAATCTTAGGATTAATTTCTCAAGACTGGGCTAAAGCGTATTATCCTCTTGTTGCCTGTGTTGGGTTTATCCTTCTCCTAGAATACCCCATACATGCTTCTATTATGGCATATGTTACCCTATATTTTCATACACTAGTCTCAGGCATGCTCATGAGACATACCCTTATGAGGAACATCGTTTTATTTTTAGTTTTCAAATATTTGATTTATTACATTTACAAATGCAGAAGCCTAGTTCTGAGAATAACTTTTTAAGGTTAATGAGAAAGGGACACCGTATTTTAATCAATGGGTATTAATTTTCTTGTCCTACATTTATTTTAGAAGGGGGCTTTATAAAATTGTTTGGGTATTGATGAGATCCAGGACCAACTGCTATGATGATACCGAGTTATTTACATGATATCAGGAAAATGTCTCACAGGAAAGGAATGCATGACAATTCATCAGTGGGATGGATGGACCCTCTGAATTGAGAGCAAAATGTCCTTTTCCCCCTGGGTCAGTAATTGCCTGGCATCCTTCAGATATTTATCCAGATGTCCAGTTAGCCTGCAGGAGCAAGACTTAAATTAGAACTATTCAGAATACAGGTATCATAGTGAAATGTGCAGGGAAGAGGCAACTATTGAGATGCCTACAAATGGAGTCTGAAAGGGCAATGAAAAGGGATAGGTGCCTCCTCTCTCAAGAGCCATCATCCTATCCCTTACACACACTATCCTAGTAGCTTTCTCTCCCTAAACCAGCAGGATCTATGTCCTGCAGATGCATGGACTTGGCTATCTTATGTCTTGGTACCACCTGCTTCCAAAATTGTAATTCTGAAATTTCTAAGAGTCCAATGTCTAAACCTGACCATATCAATGTTAAACTAACGAGTCTTTTTTTTTATTAATCCTCACCTGAGGATATTTTTCCATTGATTTTTAGAGAGTGGAAGAGAGAGGGAAAGACATAGAGAAATATTGATGTGAGAGAAACATATGGATTGGTTGCCTTCTGCATGCATCTTGACCAGGGCCCAGGTGGGGGAGGAGCATGCAACTGAGGTACATGCTCTTGGCTGGAATTGAACCCAGGACCCTTCAGTCTGCAGGCCAAGGCTCTATCCAATGAGCTAAACCAGCTAGGGCTAAAGTAATGAGTCTTTATTTCAAATATTTCATTGATATTTTACAGAGAGGAAGGGAGAGGGATAGAGCGTTAGAAGCATTGATGAGAGAGAAACATCAATCAGCTGCCTCCTGCACACCTCCTACTGGGGATTGCCTGCAACTAAGGTATATGCTCCCAACAGGAATCGAACCTGGGACCCTTCAGTCTGCAGGCCAACGCTCTGTCCACTGGGCCAAACCAGTTAGGGCTAAAGTAATGAGTCTTAATTGATTCTCCTAGACCAGTGATGGCTAACCTATGACATGTGTGTCAGAGGTGACATGTGAACTCATTTTTTTGGTTGATTTTTCTTTGTTAAATGTCATTTAAATATATAAAATAAATATCAAAAATATATATCTTTGTTTTACTATGGTTGCAAATATCAAAAAATTTCTATATGTGACACAGCACCAGAGTTAAGCTAGGGTTTTTCAAAATGCTGACACGCTGAGCTCAAAAGTTTCGCCATCATTGTCCTAGACCTCTCACCTTAATCCAAACCTAGCTGTTCCACTATCAACCCACCAAACTGCCCATGCTCACACTTATTGGGTATGTAGGCACTCCTGCACATTCTTATGCTTCTAGAAAGTACGTGTGAAAGGAGCTTTTTAGTTCATATGTAGCCTAATAGGTCCCATTACTGCTACTCATGTCACTTGACCATCCACATGCATAGATCTTGGGAGCCCAGATGCTATTTGGCTCTGAGTTTTCCCTCATCTCCTTAGCAGACCTTTCTAGACATCACAGCTAGCCTATCAACATACAGTTGTTTTTTTTCAGAAACTGATCTAAGTTCCATAACAACCATTAAAAGAGAGAGAGAGTTAGTGAGAAGGGTGGTTTTCACAGTATGCAAACAAATTTTGAATTGAGTATGAATATTTCCTTAATTCTGAAAAGCACATTTGTTTTCTACATTTTTATGTTTCTAAAATCAATATATCCTGTAATGACTAATTGTATTTAATGTTTAAACTATCTTTTTTTCCTTAAAAACTTTCACTGAGTCAGTGCTGGATTCTAAGAATAAAGAAGTATGATTCCTCTGCAATTATTTTGGGTATGTTGATCCACTAGCCCTCACGTATGAGAGTATGTTGTGCCGCTAGGAAAACTGAAATGAGTAGAGATTAAGAAAATCGGGGGTCAGTCAGGGAGCCTGGCACTGGATTTTCATTTTGACCTCAAATTCTTTGATAACTGTTGCTCTGAGCATCTGGGCCTCCTTCCCTGGAAAGCATCTTGCATGCCCCAGGCTGTAGCACTGTGTTTCAGATTGAGGTTAGTGGAGGCTGTATCTGAATTCAATAGCCTGTTGAATTCAGATACAGCCTATGAAGTAACTGAATTTTTCAACTTTACAGGTAGGCCAGCTGGTGATCTAGAGATGCTCAGCAAATTGCCTATCTTTCTATGAGGAATTTATAAGAGATTTAACCATGTCAGTCTGTGAAGTCCATCTTATTTAAATGGTCATCATCCTGACTCTCTCAATAGGTTTTATACCCATCTTAATTGGATATTGTCAAGATGGGTATATTCTCAATTACTCTCATCAATGCATGTACAGGTATATTATTTATCAGCAACTTTATTCCAAACATAGGAGGAATCGATATAAAGATACCTATATCTTTATAGGTGGGGACCAAATGTTAGGGAAAGGGGAAGGTTTCATGCCAGAGAGCCTTCAGTGTTGGGCCACAAGCAGTTTTATGTTTACAGAGAGGAGAGGGAAGTGCCTCCAATACTTAAGAAAGGAGGGACAGATTCTGCGAGGCCATCTATTACTTCTGCCTCCAACAGCTCCAGATTTCAGCCGTTGTGAAAGTGCTTACGTGGAATTTGAAATAAAAATGTCTATGCTTAGCCTTTAATAGGAGACAAACAAAATGCACGGGTCTGAGCAGATTATCTTTGGGTGGATTCTGAGCAGAGTATCTTTTGTGAATGGGTGAACACAGGGGGTGAACACATATTTGAAAGGGCTTTGAATGCACATGAAGGCTCTGGACTTTGACCTTGACAGATGACAGAGGGTGCAAATCCCCAATGCAAGAAATGGGCACCGAAATCTATAAATAAAGCACAAGGAAAGCAGAAATAAATGAGCCACATTTTGGTAACATCTTGAAATTGAGAGAGAAATCACTGGAATGCATCCTGGGGTGCTGAAAGCCAGAACGTATGTACAAAATGCAAAAGCCATTCTTCTTAACATTTCTTTAGGGGCTGGTTGACCATGGGGTTGCATGAAAAAAATGTGTTTGGGGAGTAAAAAAGAAGTGTCACTACAGGATCTTAGCTCTGCAATGCTTTAATTCCCTCTTGCAGTGACAAACAGAGACCATAGTGGATGCTTTTGAAGTTAAGTTTAATCTAAGAAAAGATTCATAAGCTTTTAAGAAGACCTCTGGATGGAAAAGCTGTATCAGGAATTTTTTTAATCTTCTGAACACGGAACAAAGCATTGGGAGACAAGGGAAGTAGAGGGCATTATTAACCGGAGGAAAAGTGATGACGATCCTTTTTTGTTCATTCTTAATCCATTATGTGCTTTCAACTAAAATAAATGGCACTTGGTGTTTCTAACCATTTCACACTTCATGCTAACATTTTCTTTGTTGCTCCTTAGCTCCAAGTTCTTTATGAAGGTTGGCTTTTGTTTTTCCATGAGGTAATTAATCTAGAGTTTCTGGGTCATGAAGGTTAGTCCTTAAACCAAACTGGGGAGGTGAAAATGGATCCAGGTGAGGCGGCTCTGCTCCGGTCCTCTCTTTACAGTCGTAGTTGACAGGGGTCTGAATTGCACCTTTTGAATGAAATTTTGCACAGTTGTATGTGAGTGAATGTTTAACAACTAGCCTTCCAGGAAAACCAAACCAACAAAACAATGAAATCTCAATGACTGTGTTGGCCAATTTCCGTGGTATAAATACTCTCCCCAATACTGATTTCAGACTACCACTGCTTTAATAACTTGTTCAAAAATTCCTGAAATCTTACCAGTTGGCAGCAGTATGAGTTGGCTGCTACATCACAGGCTATGGCTTTTTAATTAGTCTTTTCTCTCAAAAGCTTGTCAATCAAAATTGGGATAGTCATTCTATTAAGCATCAGCCACCACCACCACCAGCACCAAAATGCATTAAGAAGTGAAAACTAACTATTGAGCACCGCAACACGTTATAGCCGGGTTTGCTGTTTATGTCCATTACTAGTCCACAGAGGAAAGTGTATTAAAAGTATAAGCCAGTTTTCACTCCTAGATGGCTCTGAGTAGTATATAACTTATTCCCTTCCCTTTCAAAAATTTGTCAAAAAAGAAGAAAATATATCCAACCAACTTTCATTTAAACAAAAGTGATTTATTGCTTTTAACCAAAAGTCTATGTATTTTGGCAGGAATATTGAATGTGTCCATCATTGTACAATTCCAGCCCCTGACTCTCTGCTTACAGTGTCTGCAAAGCTCTGTCACACTTCCTGTCTGTCACTGATGCCTCTCCTTCCTGGTCAGCAGCCAAAGAGAACACGAGGTTTATACTCAGCTGGTGAGACAATCTGTAGATTTTGGCTTTGACCTTTCCAGACCTTAGTCTTTATGTTGTGGTTTGTTTAGTAATGGGGCCGGTCCCTCTCAATGGCCACCGACTCAGTGGTCAGCTAGGGCAAATAATGCTGAAGCTCTTCTAATTGCCAGGCAGTACAGATGTCGTCTGTTTCATAGGTGCACTTCAGGCAGCTTTTAGAAGTGGGTATAGTTTGAAAATGGTGCTTCTTGGTTGGTGCTAGCACCATAAGAAGGCAGGGGAACATTTTGGGAGAAATTTGAGGATTAAGGTTGCATATGTCAGCTAAGGATAATGTAGTCTAGGCGAAAACTGCCTGTTATTAAGTGACATACCTTCCCATTATATCTTAGCCTTGGACTCAGGGTTATTTCCCTGGTAAAAAGAGCCAGTATACCAGGGGATATCTAAGCAGGAGCTATATGTACCATTTTGATAGGGTGACAAACTCATCTCAAGTTTGCACGATATTTTCCTGGTTTTAGAACTGAAGACCCTATGTCCTGGAGATCTCCTTAGTCCTAGGCAAACTGGGGGTGGTCACTAAACAGCCTGAGCATCCAGAAGATAACTCTCTATTGTAAGTTTGTGTGGGTGTATGTTCTTATCGAGTCATGTCTTGCAAACTACTGTACTACATACTCGTTAAGTAATATTTTGGGGTGTATAGATGTTTAACCAGATATTCTCCATCTAATTATGCTGTCAAGTCTATATATTCTCATCTTGTCCACAAACAAGTCATGGGGGGTTAGCTGTCCTGAAATCAAGATATTATAGATCAATATATTGGTTTGAACATTTTGATAGACATATAAAAATGACATTTCTTGCATTTTTGACAGAAATTGATATTGAAATCGCTGTTCAATAAAATATAGAATTTACCTTTTCATTTTTTATTCACCCCACATTTTACTGTTTTACTACTGGTGATTTTTAAAAAGGATATGTGACTTTGCAATTTACAAAGATCTGAGCTTGAATTTTGCATCTTCTGTAGTCCCCAAGTAATTTACTGCCTAAACTTCCATTTTCCTTTTAAAGCTATTCTTTCCAGGGGGTTTATAATATATATATTTTCTTTTTTTCTTTATTGATTAAGGTATTACATATGTGTCCTTATCCCCCATTGCCCCCTGACTCCTCCACTCATGCCCTCACCCCCCTGGTGTGTGTGTGTCCATTGGTTAGGCTTATAGCCATGCATACAAGTCCTTTGGTTGATCTCTTCTCCTACCCCCACCCTCCCATACCTTTCCTCTGAGGTTTGACGGTTTATAATATTTTAGTGAGATAATATATATAAATAATCTGATGCTCAACAAATATTAGTTGACTTCCCTGCATTAAGAAAAAAGCACTATTTTTCACATAACCAGTTTTCTAATGTCCCTCTCACAATTCTCTCTGAATGATTGATAAGGGTTTTTTAACCATGAGTTAGCAACTGCTGTGGGAGATAATCTTATACAGAGACCAGTAATTAATACAGCAAAGCTTCCATTTCCACATTATTAATGCACAATATGCCAATGAACAATGTATCTGGTTATTGTCTAAAATGAGACTGACTGATGCTTAGTGCCCAATGTAAGTGAAAATAGAGCAACTCGAAGTATAAACAGGTCTTTGAGGATAATGAATCATTCTTACACATTCATCCTATCACTTATTCTACATATATGCTTCTCTTTCTGAATATTATTTAGATACCTGTGCACCTTAATAAATTGACTCTAATCATAGTAGACTAGGTCAAGCTGCCAGCCCTGATGAGTCAATTGGTGATTTGACTGAAGTTAGCCTAAATTAACTCTCAGCATATATGTAGAATAAGTGATAGGAACTACTGAGGGATACTAACTATAAAGACAATTTTGGAGATATATTTAAGTTCACACAAACCTCCCATTTTATAAGTGGGAAAATAACTTCGAAATTATTACTAAGCTTTAGGTAGTTGTTTAAAGTCACAAAAATAGGTGAGATCTACATGAAGGGAACATCTATTTAAATAAATAAAAGAAGAGATCCTTAGGAAAAGTTCTGAGAAGGCCTAATATTGTAAGTAGAGAAAACTAACCTATAGATAGGAAAGGTAGGGGAGTCATCAAAGTAGGAACATGAGAAGACTGTGGTGGCAGTCACTTTGATGTTAAGAGATAGTGAATAGTTGAATCTGTCCTAAGTTGGAATAATATTGGGTAGATGTGATAAAAGGAAAATGGGGCAAAAATTGCAAAATTACTGTAAGAAGGTTGAAATGATCAGAGTATGGAGAGTAGGATGGAACGTCAAAGAAAGACAAGCAGGAAGAAATCAAGAGAAATAGAATAGTGGTCAAAACCCATAAATTCTCAATGAAGGCAAATTAGAGACAAGAGAATTAACTGTGTGAATAATAGAAATGTAAAAGTTGTGGTTACGATGGAAATATTTTTCATATTTACACATTTAAAAATTACAGAAATAATGTATAAATACATTCTTTTTGAAAGTAATTCAGGGGATATATAACTACAGAGAGTAAAATACTGAAATGTCTCCTCATCTTCCCGTTATCAATCCCTTTCCCAAAGCAATCACTGTCAGCATCTGATGTTTATCCTTTTGGAACTTTATTTTTATACTATATACATATTGCTGCACATAATTTATTTTCACAGGAATGGATTCTAATTTTCTGATTTACTTAGTTCAGTGAACAATATGTCTTAGTCAACTCCCCTATCAGTATATTTATAGCTACCTCATTTGTTTAAATAATTGTATGATATTCTATATGATACAGTAATATATAAATTACTGTTACAGTAATTTATTTAACCATTTTTCCCGTTATTGGGCAATTGAGTTACTTGAGAACTGAATCTTAAATCATATGTTTCAGAGGTGGCACAGCAGTGGATGGTGACAAAATACAGGGTAAAGGTGTATGAGTGTATGGCTGAAATAGAGCTGGGAGACTTGGTGATAAAAATGCAGGGGGTGTACTGCTTATGAGAAGGCTTAAAACCAAGGGCACTGAAGGCACCCAGGGAGAATGCAGGATTTGGGATGGGCCAAAAGATGGTGAGCTCTAAGTTAAAGGCTTCAAAGAGTAAGTGTGAATGCTCAGCAGCATGATAGATAACAATGATGAAGTGGTATTGAATATTATATGATCAGATGGAAAGAGTTACAAGACCCTCACTTCCTTTCTTCCTCCCTCTCACCTTCCCTCCTTCCTTCCCTCTCACCTTCCAGCCTTCCCGCCTTCCCTCCTTCCTTCTTTCCCTCCTTCCCTCCTTCCCTCGCTTCTTTCCTTCCTCCTTCCCTGCCTCCCTTCTTTCTATCTTCCCAGGGCTAAGCGGAGATGTTCTGAAAGGAGCACTAGAGAATTGATCTTAGGCAGAGATGATGAAGGAGAAAGGGAATTTCTATTTGAGGTGTGTTTATTACAAATAGTGTCCTCCAGGCACTACCAGATCTCTGGCAAAGCCTGGGAGCAGCAAAACAATTCATGAAGTCGTTGAGATGGTGGGGTTTACAATAAAGAGAGGATCTAGAGGTCTCAAAAAAAAAATGATATGGTTGGGAAGGAGTGGGGATTTGTGTCTTTGCAAAGAGGAAGCCCCAAGCAGTGTGGAGACTAGCAAAGAGGCAGGAGATGAGCAGGGGCACTACAAGTGTGAAGTGGTAGGTTGGTAAGGCCTCCTGGTTTCCCTAATAACTAGTTCTTCCAGGACCAAGGAGGTGGTGGACTGGAAGCTTTCAGGCCTCTCAGGAATTACTTATGACCTAGAGTGAGGTAACTCTTGAGAAAATTCTGGTCACAGAAAGAGGCTGACAATGGAAAACAGTCCCTGGAACTATCACCATGTACTAGAAACAATCTTTCTCTCCTGTAGGTGGTGGTGATAAGGGGAGCACCATCTCCACGCTAGGACCATCTCTGCAAGTAATTCCCCTTGGCTAGGCTTAGTGCCTTCATCTTTATAAATGGTTACACTAAATTATTTCAAAAGTCAAAATCTATGATTCCAAGGATTATACTTCTATTTTATACAATTTTCTTTTTCTTATAGGAAAATTCTACTGTTAGCAAGACTGGCATCACAAGTAGTTCTGAGCGTTGGTGGTTCTGGGTGTCTTAAGATTTTATATGACATGTGACATTTATTTAAATGGATTTGTTCCTTTGCTGTTCCTATTCCATGCTGGGTAGACAGCTCTCCTTGGGATCTCTTGTCTATTTCTATGCCATTTCATTCATCACTCACAAAATCATTCATTTGCCTGTATAGTGTTGCCTCCTGGGGGTTCCTTTTTCTGCGTCAATGGAGCTGTGAGTTAATGTACATTTCACAAATATTGCTGGGAAGGGGCTTGGGGCATGAGTTGGAAAGATGTTTTCCTTTCACTAAAGGATGCATTATAATAATTCATTTATCTTATGTAAGCCTTTGAAAACATTTTTAATTGTTTTAAGTAAAATAATGTTTTAATTAGATAGAGAAGAAGAAAGAAAGAGAGAGAGAAAAAAGAGAGAGAGCTCAAAACATCAATTTGCTGCTCCACTATTTATGCATTTATTGGTTGATTCTTGATTGTGCCATGACGGGGGATTGAACCCGCAACCTTGAAAGTTTTGCTCTCAAAGAACTTATAGTTAATATGAGAGCCCCCAAATGAGCATGAAGACAGCTAAATAAGGAAAAAAATATATAATATTTCTTGATAATGAAAGAAAGGTGCTACAAAGTGGAACTTGATTAATGAACAAAAGAATCATACTGACACGAACTATCACGACTGGAAGAAAAATGAGATACTTTAGGTTATAATACACAGAAGAATGAGGAAATGGGTTCATTTGGTCTCTGATCTTAGTGTCTTGAGTTTATGTCTTAAAGTTTGAATAGATGGACAAAATGAAAAGGCAGCCTGTAAGGTGAGTGAGAATGGTCAGAACCAACACATTTGGATCGCAAAATGCATGGTCTGTGTGTAGTAATAGACAAATGAATGGAAACATTAGATGTTAGAGCCAGATGATGGAGGTAATAGAAGCTTAGGTTGACTTTAATGAATTTAGACTTCTTCAGAGGTAAAGTCTTTGCTTGACACAGAGGAACATGGTTAGAAATTTAATGTATGGAGCCATTTTGAGTGGCAATAACAAAAAAAGAAAACATGAAATATGGAGACCAAGAAAATGATGGGAGCACAGCAAAGCCTATGCGAGTGGGTCTGAACAGATGGGCTGGCAGAGACAAGAGAAACCCTAGGAAGAAGAGAATTGACTGATTCACAAATGCCAGTCTCTTCCTGTTCTGTTCTCCACACATTGCTTTAGGATCATTGCACCAGTTGACCCCTCACCTGTCATGTTCTTCTCCCATGCTGTTGCAGAGTTGGCTTTTTGTTGCCTTTCATGTCTCAAAAAGCTATCTTTCTATACATGCTCTGGAAACTTTATATCACACTATATTACATTACATTCCCTTATTTTCAGTATAAAACTTTTTACTGTCCCAAAGTATTTTATTCAACACTCTCATATTTGCTTGCTTATAATCTGACTCACTTGATAAAAGGTTAGTTCTGCAAGCAGAGATCTTGGCTACAATTGCAGCCTCTTAAATAATGACTTGCACATAGTAGATGCTCAATAAATGTTTGTTGATGAAAAAATGATAGTGAGAGAAATGATGCAATGGTATAAGCATCATTTCTGGAGTCTGTTGCTCATATTAACATCATGTATAAGGCATGATAATGTGTTTATACATAAGGGATTGCAAAATTGAAGTTTTGGTGCTAATGACTAGTAGCAAATGTTACCCTGGGGAAATTAAATGTTGTGTTAAAGAACAAATATGAGAATCTTTGTTCCCTCATTCTGAGTGCCTGAAGGACTGATTGGGGATCCCTTTAATCCATTGAAAGTGTTTCCTACAGGTTCTAATATAGCAACAATATCTCCATGGTCCCCTTTCATTCCTGTGCTAACACTCTATAATTTTAAGTTACTGAATTCATAATCCAAATCAATATTCTTCTTCTATAAGTGCTCAACTAGGGTAGCCACACACTTATTCCACTGAAACTTCCAATATTTAAAATATTTATGAATGCTACCATAGAGGCCAATACTGGTAGCCTGTTTCAAGAACCACATAATTAAATATATCTCATAACTTTATATACTTCAGCTGTGGTTTAAAGTTTTATTATAGAAACCACTAATTTTTTTTTAAAATGAGCATTGAGATACTTGCTAACATTGAATCAGGTTTCTTTTATCATATTTTGTGAAAAGTCAGAAGTATATACTGAACTTCATATCAGACTATTCATTTGTGATTAACCAAGAATTGACTGTGTCAAGATAAAAGTTGGAGATCTGTTTATATTCCCTGTGCATAGAAAAAAGTAATATCTTGAATAGAAAACATCTGAAGCATTTCAGTAAACTTGTAACCTTTGCCCTTCACTTCCCCATACCTGCCCAGGGGAAGTGAAGGGCATAGGTTATCCTGTCTGCAACAGGTGTGATGGATTCCTTACATGAAGTGAGAGTAGGGAGCAATATGAGTAAGTGACCCGAAGTGACAAGTAGTGATAAAAAATTGGCACTTTATCTAAGCCGTACTCATTTATGCTTAGGTGAAAAAGCCAGAAACCCAATTTTGCTTGCAAAAGGAAAGAGTTTTCTGCTCCCAAAAGATTTTGTTCCTTTTCACTTACTGCTATTGGAAACTTTTTTTTAGTACCTGTCTAAGCATGTCACAATGATGTTTCAAACAGAACAGAGCTTAAGCACTTTTAAAGTGTA
Source organism: Myotis davidii (assembly GCF_000327345.1). NCBI lineage: Eukaryota > Metazoa > Chordata > Mammalia > Chiroptera > Vespertilionidae > Myotis > Myotis davidii. The sequence goes on along the minus strand of NW_006292687.1, from coordinate 2,241,525 downwards.
ACTATGACTTAAATTCACCTGAAGTCACAGATGAATGGTCTGAAAGTCTTGGCTGGGAGCATTGTGGAGGAATATGGGGGAGGCGGGAGGAAGAAATAGCCCAGCAGGAACAGACTGTGGAAAATAAAGCAGGGCTCCCAGGAAGGACTGGGCTGAACTTCAGTTTTGCTCTTAAACCTTGTTCAAAAGTCGCTTTCTTCTTAAATTCTGGAAACCAAGCAGAATAACTACAGTAGTGATTCTATTCTCATCTACAAAGTCCTGCTGTCCAGCTTGAGAAGATTCCCTTGATCCAGAAACACGTTAGATAGAAAGTTCCTGGGGTAAAGTTATTGTGATGTGATTATGGACTTTCTCTCCTAAAAGGACCAGCCACCAAAATAACACAATACCTACTCAGGGCCACATTAAGGCATGTTTCAGTAGACTCAGTGTAGGTGCCATTACTATGGGGAGAAGTTAGTGTTCTTTAGTAAAGAAGGGCTCCACAGCCTATTACACATGGACATGAAGAAAGCTAAAGGCAAAAGAAGAAGTTTGACTGGACCCTATTAAATCATCTTCTGAGGCGTTTATCTGTTCCCGATAAGCTTTCTCCAGTGACAAAGATAGGATTTTTGTTTTACGTGACATCAAATGCACTTGACTCTATTATTCTCTGAGGACGGCTGACTTGGAGTCTCTGGATGATGTTATAACACCTCAGATATTTATTCAAGGGTCCCTTCAGTAAAGCCATGATTCCTTATCCTATTCTATCAGTCTCTTGCAAGGGGGACACCCTCCAGTCCAGTGAACTATTAATAAAGGGACACTGTAAATTCTAGTTGATGATAATGGTAATGATGGTGTTGGATTTATAATTATAAATATAGCATAGTTATATTGAGCCTGAGCAAGGATCTTCCTTGAAAATGAGGATGTCACATTTTTCCCCATCACTGTACAAGAACACTTCTAGTTTCCCATTTTCTACATAAAAAATTCTAGAACAAGATTATATCACTAATGCTTACACTTAGTATTAATTAGCAATCACTTCTGAGCTGCACAATGCAATGCTTTGGTAAAAGCAATGGGAAAACTTATCCATCCATCGGTTTGGGTGCAAAAATAATATTCTTTTAAACTTGCACAGATTAGAGAAGTACACTAAAATATAGATTTTAAACTTTTTACCCAAGCCATAAATCTCTTCTCAATCTCCAGGACTCTTAAACTTCAGCAGGTGCTGGGTTTACTGTTGAATTCTCACGGTCGCCATTACTCTCCTCTGAGTTCTCCAAGCCACAAATGAAATAGATGATTTTCATGTTGGTGGGGAAATGTCCTTTTAATGGCTGGCATTGTGCAGGCTAAAAATAACTCTTTTTGAAGTACTCTGGGAAATTATTTTAAAACTGGGGCAGAGGGAGAGAGGAACATGAGGTTGCATAGTAGGTTGTCTGGGAATAATGGAAGAAGGAAAGGTGGTACACAGACAAATTTTATCCTAGGAAACTTATGGAAAGTAAATTTAGAGAAAATGTGCTCCATGCGTATTCAAGTATATTTGATAATAAGTGAGGAGAAATAGAAAACTTCTTGCTTTGTAGTTAAAGGGTAGAATATTAGGACTACAATTTTTATCTCCTTCCAACTAACCTGCATGAAAGGCAGACCTGTCATCAATTTATTCATTCATCCAACAACTCTTAATGGAGCATTAACTATGTATTAGGACTTGGGATAATATCTGCTGTATGAAGGCAGAATCAAACACTGTCATTATCTGCAAAGAGCTCTCAGCTTGAAGGAGAGGAGGTAGCTACTAGTAAGTATGCACTTATGGTAGTGAGAAGGATGAGGGAGTGGTTTATAAAGACCCAGGGGAAGTATAAAGAATGAAAGCACCCATCTGTAAGGTAGGGCACCAAGTGTCAATGGAAACACAAAGGGGAGATGATAACTGAAGTGAGGGATGAATAGAAGTTTATGAAGCAGGGTGGGAAGGCCATTCTAAAGCATGACAGGTACACGGCACCTGATTGAGTAAGCTGCAGGAAGTCTGCTGTGATTTCAGAGGTGTTCTTTTGAGGACAGGTATTGGTTTTAAGGTTAGAAAGGTGGGCAGGCATCAAATCATGGAAGACTTTCCTTTTAAAAAAAACATTGTTCAATTACAGTTTGCATCCAATGTTATTTTGTATTAGTTTCAGGTGTACAGCATATTGGTTAGACATTCATATAGGTTAGGAAGTGTTCCCCCCAGATATCTGCAGTATTCAACTGGCACCATACATAGTTATTACAATATTAGAGGCCTGGTGCACAGATTCGTGCACCGGTGGGGTCCTTTGGCCTGGCCTGTGGATTGGTCGGAAACTGGTTCTCTGACATCCCCTAAGGGGTCCAGGATTGCAAGAGGGTGCAGGCTAGGCTGAGGCACCCTCCCTCCCCATGCACGATCAGGGCCAGGGAGGGACATGGGAGGTTGGCCAGCTGGGGAGGGACCAAGGGAGGGCTCTAGGGCATGTCTGGCCCATCTCACTCAGTCCCGATCAGCCTGCCCAGCAGCAAGCTATCCTATCTGTTGGAGCGCCTGCCCCCTGGTGGTCAGTGCACATCATAACAAGCAGTTGAGCAACCTTAGCATATCATTAGCATATTATGCTTTGATTGGTTGAATGGCTGACCAGATGACTGGTCACTTAGCATATTAGGCTTTTATTATATAGGATTATTGACTATATTCCTGATGGTGTACTTTATAGCCCCGTGATTGTTTTTGTAACTACCAAGTTGTACTTCTTAGTATCTACGTTTTTCACCTAATCCCCCAAACCTCCTCCCTTCTGGCAATGATCAATTTGTTCTCTGTAGCTATGAATCTGTTTCAATTTTGTTTGTTCATTATTTTGTTCTTTAGGTTTCACATATAAGTGAATCATATGATATTTTTCTTTCTCTGGCTGACTTATTTCATTTAGCAAAATATACTCCAGATTCATCCATGCTAATATTTTATTTTTTCATGACCAAGTAATATTTCATTGTATATGCATGCCACAGATTCTTTAAACATTTTTTCTGTTGATGGGCACTTGAGTTGCTCAAGAAAGACTTTTTTTTAAAATAAGGTATGTGGATTTGAGCATGACACAATTCTGAATTGTTCCAAGTGTGAAAACTCTTCTTAAATTCATTTTTTGGGGGCAGATCCACACATGAAAAACATAGTTACTAAATAAGAACATATGTAATGACACAAAGGTATAATTAATTCAATAATGCATTTATAGGAATTTGTACTTTATTAATCACAACAGAAGCATTTATTGAGCACTTACATTGTGCCATTCACTGTCCTGGGAAAGGGAGATGCACAGACAGTAAGAGACAATTTCTGTTCCCAAGTTGCTTAGTGTTCAGTGAGGGAACCAATAGTCAACAAACCAGAACAGCACATGTGATAATCCCAATAATGGGGCCCGCTAAGTGCAAGAGGAAACAGAGGTGAGCGGGTCCTAGTATTTCTTGGAGGTGTCAGGGAAATGTCATAGAATGAGGCTAAAGGTAACTTTCAAAGAAAGTGTAGGATTTCCCAGAAAGAAGCATTGCTGTGAAGGAGGGTAGTTGGCATTCCAGGAGGGGGAACAGCTTGTTCACAGGCTGAAATGCAGGAGAGAACAAACTTCTTGGAGGAGCAAGGAGGCCAAAGGACTAAGAAACAATCTTTGGGAAGACCTCCTTTTATCTAATTTGGAAAATGAAAATGAAAGCAGAGTTCTTCAACTCGATAAGGGTTGGGAAGATCCTTGGCCACATAGTTTCTTAGGACTCATCATGGGCATAAAAACTTTTAATTAGAATTCCCAGTTATTACTGGATTCTATAGCATTCTTGGCTTGGTTAAAATACCACAGTCAAAACAATAGAGGAAGCAGCTTTTTAGAATTAAACAATATTATAAAAAGTGGGAATCAAACTGAAAGTATATATGCTGCTAATTTGAAAACACAGATCAGAGAGAAAACCTCAAAATGGTAATATCTGCATTTTTAAAGTGTTATTTCTCACCACTCTGCAGCCTACTGTTATTGGACTATTACCTCGATGATTAAACTTTTCAATTACATGTTGCATTATATTAGGCTTTATACAATCATTAATTAGTTCACTCACATAAAGCCCCATGAGGAAGCAGAGAGATTTTATTACCCATGTTTCACAGATGAGGAAACAAAGGCAACAAGTTTAAGTGGCTTCCCGAATTCCTTCTATCGGGCCTGGGGCTGGCAGGTTCGGTGGAGGCCCCCTGCATCGCCAGCCTGGCACAGCAACTTCAGTCCTGCTCTGAGCCTCATACTCGCCACTAATTGGGATGGGTGCCCCTGGTGTTCTTGAAAATTAATGATATTCAGAGCTACAAGATGTATCTGTCGCAGCCTATGTTTGTTTACTTGTGGCAATTAGCGACCATCTGCTCTGGAGGTGAGGATATCGGGCCCCGCTTCTTTGGAGATAGTAACTTTTGGAAGAAAAGAATCTTCAAAGGCCCACGTTCTCAGGGAAGGAGGGCTGACAAATGAATAACACCTGGTGTTTCTGGGGAGATGGGGGCGCCTGCATATCAGGCGCGTAGGGAGAAAGCAGACCATGCTGTGTATTCTCTCCTCCTGCCTCTCCCTTTTCCCATCCTCTCTCTTCAAACCGTGTTTCCCTTTCCCAGTCAGAATTCCCACCAAACTAGTAAAGAGACTGTTGAAAAGGCAGTGTGGTCTCCTAGACCTTGGCCTTGGACCCAGATGACTGAGTGTGGTAGAGCTCAGAGGACAGGCCAGCCAGCTTGCACACACATCATGCACCAGGTGGCTGACTGGCGTGGGGATGGTGTGGGGAGGAAAACACCACAACATACAAGAGATAAGATATGAGAAAGGAATTGCATGGTGACAAAAATGTCACTAGCTGCTCTGTGGGAATGTTCTGGACCTTCTGGGATGACGAACTTGTCCCATACTTGCCGTTGGGTGTTTCCATGTCTGTTAGGAGGCCTGGCCAGCCTGGGAATAGAGCCATCCTGACTACGTGGCTGACTTGCAAGGTAACTGAACTAATTCCCAGGACTCCTGGCTCTATTCCCTGGCGTGCCCTGCTAACCTGACCAGCAACTCAGGCAAAGCTGTGTGTCTCAGGCTTGCTCTGTGTCTCAGGCCCAGATCTGGTCCGGCTGATTGGGATTATGCCTTCCTCTCTACATTATGCATCTCTTCTTCTATTTTCAAGCCTGCCCATCTTTGCCTCTTTGCCTGGGGTCTCCTTTTTACTGCCCTCTTTTTATTTACAAACAAATAAAACATATCTGTCCTGTGTCTCTTGCCATCATTATTTGGGCTTCCTCCTCTGTGCCCCTTTCTCCATTTGTCAGAAACCAACACCAAGGAGAACACTGGCCCTACGTCTAATGTAGTAACTCAGAAATAAGTGCCTCTTTGCTGCATCCTTCCCAGGCCATTTGCATCCACGGGGATGATGTCCATGGCTGACTTATGAGGTGTTTGTTCCAAGGGAAGAATTCGGAATTGCTGACCTCTGATGGCCTTGGCAGTGTGTGGTGGCTCTGGCATTTGCTGGCTTGCAAAGCTGATTGTGCATGCCTCTTTTCTGGTGATGTTGGTGGTTTGCAGTTGGCTATGTGGGTGTGTTTAGACAATGGGAATTGGCAAGCCTTCCACATCAGGTCTTCTTGCCAGTTTATCAGCACACATTTACCGCTGCAGATGGCCTGCTAGGTGGCCTGCTAAGCTATTCGATGTGTTCTTGTCCAATCCCCTCTTTATACTCATGACTCAAAGTTGTAAGTGTTCAAAGCATTGAATTGTGTACTCATAATGTCCCTGGCTTGAGTATTACTGGAGGCATGTTGCAGAGTGAGCTCAGGGAACACAGCTTAATATGAATGACATTTCAGGTCGCTGGCATGATCTGTTAACAGAAGGGGAACCTGGCCCTGAGTGGGTCTGCCTAGGACCAGCCGGTAGTGTTTGGGTTCTTGACTTCGTGTAGGAAAAATGTCACATCAGGAGTCCAGGTGACTATGAGGGAATGTTTATTAAAGCTGGGGACAGTAACACAAGGGCTTAGCATAGAAGAAGCAACAGGAGAGCCTAGGCTGGGCTGCTGTGGCTCTCTGGGAGGTCAGCGAGAAGGGGGGCTTGGGAACAGGTTCAGGGAACTTGCCTACGGCGAGCTGCCACTGCCCATTGCTCCCCAGGTTGCAAGTTTCATGGGGTCCCTTAGAGTTTAGAAGATTCATGTCTGTTTGGAAAAAGTGGGGGAGGAAGAGGGAAAAGGGAATGGCTGGGCTGTTCCCCAGAGAGAGAGCCTCTGCTGGGTCCTTTGTCTTGAGGCTTTTATCTCTTTCTTGCTGGTGGGAATCTTAGGGGAGATCTCAGGGGAGGGTTTTAGCAGAATATTCATCAGTTTTCTAGGTGTGCTCCTTCAGGGTCCATGGTCTCCACTCATTGGTCAGTGTCAGGACAGGGGGTCATTAGTCATTGCTGCTGGTCCTGGTGTCGCCCATCTGGTTTTGCTGCTTTTCTGGGTCTGGGGCTGCAAAACAGCTGAGGCCTAGATGTTATTTCTAGGGAGGCGACCAAGGGTTTTAGCAGAATATTCATCAGTTTTCTAGGTGTGCTCCTTCAGGGTCCATGGTCTCCACTCATTGGTCAGTGTCAGGACAGGGGGTCATTAGTCATTGCTGCTGGTCCTGGTGTCGCCCATCTGGTTTTGCTGCTTTTCTGGGTCTGGAGCTGCAAAACATCTGAGGCCTACATGTTATTTCTAGGGAGGCGACCGTCTGTATCTGCTATAAATTGCTCTGTGGTTTGTTCAGCTCTCTGTCTCAGTTTCCCCGTTCCACTGGACCTGCCATACTGGCTGCACTCAGTTCTAGAGAAAAGAGCTCACACTTGGAGCTGAGCCCCGTGGGCTTGTCTCTCTTCTCTTACTAATAAACAGTATATCTTGGCCACAAAATATAGGACAATTAATTGTGCGCAGCTCTCTGATATGTCAGATGGGGACAATGATTCGCCTCCACATGGCTCTTACTGGTTTGTTCTGAGAAGCAAATGGAGTAGAGTCTTGTAAATGAGAGGATTGTGTTTGGCTGGGGTAGAGCATGGGATTGGGAATGAAATGGACTCGATTCAAAACCTGGGTTGGCCCTTTGATGGGCCATCTGGCCAGTTCCATCAATTTTCAGATTCAGCTAATGAGAGTAAATAATCAAGGTGGTGTGACAATTAAATGAAATAACCTTTAAAAAATGCTTAGGACTCAATCAATGGTTGCTATTATTAATACTTCTTTGAACACATTATACAAACTCAAAGGCATTATTATTTTTTCAGCATATAGGACATCTGTCACAATCGCTTTGTCTAGTATCTATCTGGCTTGGAATAAATGTTCAGTAATTTTTAAAAAGATTTTGTGAAATTCAAGAGGGTTACAGTACAGGTTCAGATGACTGACTTTCCTGATGTCAAAAAGGGTTTTCCCTTCAGATAAAACATTTTTGGCAAAGTGACTGAAAGTTGTCCTTCAAAAATTTGAAGAACCTGGGTAAGTAAGGTAGACTGGTAATAAATTGCCTTAATAGATGTAAGACATTATAGATTTTTATCTCAGGGACTTGAGAGTTGTCATAAAAATGGCACTTACATTCTAATTTCCTTGGGGTTATTTGTAAGATGCTTGTAAGTGTCCCCTTGGGAATTAACCATTCACATTCAGGCAGAGAACAGGAATGTGCTTTGCTGATGTCTCTTAGAAATGTAAATCAAGTCAGGAGTTACATATTTATAGGGTACTGGAAAGCAGCCCTCATTCTCCATCACCCCAGCATAGAAAGCAAATGGGAATTTGATTGTTATTCTATGTGTATATTATTGGGGAGGCGGCAAGTACTTTTCACGGCGAGAAAAATATTTTATGTATTGGGGTCATTAATTTCATTTTTTTTAGGTGAATGTCTTACTCTTGAGGAGAAAGTAATCATGAAATAGTTACTAGGTTGCCACACTGAAGGCTCCCATTCACTGTGTGAGCTAAGGGGAGATGCTGAGCCATACTTTGAAGGCAGTGGGACATGCATCCTGGAATGAGCCTGGGGTTTATGGTCCTGCAGAGTATTGGGAAACCTTGGTGCTTAGCTCTTTTGAGTTCCAGTTTTCATATATGAACTATAAGGAAGACATTTGCTACTTTCTGGAGTAATGATAAGGATTAAGTTTGCTCACATATGGCCAGTAGAGTGGTTGGGCACAGATTCTAAACCAATGTTCATCTTCTCCTCAATCCCGAAGGTATTGATTATGAATTAACCCTGTTAAAGTGAAACAAAATCAATGACATATGTAAAAGTATGCTAAGAGAGATTTTATTGAAGGGAGATGCAGAGGGGGTAGGGGGGCACTGTTGCAAAAGGTATAGGGACCATCATGATGGAGTTCTTCAGTGGGAAGGCCAGATTGGGCTCAACTCTGGGCAAGTAGGAATTCATAGCCAAGGAGCAAGCTGGTGTTAGTGCATGGAAATGACTGAGAGGAAGCATCAAGGGGAAGGTGGGATTCTAGCTGCACTGACCTCATAGGAATCTTGCTGGAAGCAGGCCAGAGTGATGAGACATGAGTACCTGGGGGTGGTGGAGGATGAGGAACCTGATCAGATATGGAGAGTGGGGCTTCTGGTTAAACTGACTAAGCCCAATTCTTGCTAAATTGGACCAGGCAGAGATGAACTCAGAAGTCCAAAAGTTAGACCTAGGTGGAAAAGAGCTCAAGGGTGCTTGAGAGGCATTTAATCAATGACAGAATCTTACCCCAGATGGCCAGGGTAATATCAGGTTCTGATTAGGGAGGACAGGAAAGGAGACTCAGAGCTGAGGGCATTTCCTGGAGAGGTGGGCCTGTGAGGCAAGGTTTGGACTTACAGATGGCAGGCATGTGGCAGGGGTGGGTAGAATACAAGAGGAAGGGGCCTCCCTCCTTTGCAATTTTTGCCTGGGCCAAGTTAAGGAACTTGGAGACCCTTTGTCCCTGCAACCATTGCAGAATTTCTTAGAACTTTGGGAGTCTACCTGGTCTCCCACCAAGTAGCTTCAGCTAGACCACTTACCAGAAGAAAATAATCTTTTGATTGACAGTTCCATTACCCAAATTGAACATAAAGGAAAAAAGTAGGACTTTGTAAAAGGTCCCCAGGAAAATATAATTGCTGTTCAAAAAAAAAAATAGGCAAGCCCAGTCAGATGGATAAAGATGTATGGGTTAATTGCTAAATCTGTGTCTCACCTGCATCTTTTATGTGGCAGATATGAATGCTTTATAGGTAATGAGGTCCTCACAGGAGAGTTATGGCCTATCGGCCTGACATTTGTAAAGCTGTAAAATGTAGGGGAGATTTAACAAGCAGGATGAGCTGCCCTCCTGCATATTAACACAATTATGCACCTATGCACATGTCTAGGAGTAAATAGAGTATTTATAGCAATAGGGTTCTCCAAAGGCTATTAAGCAGACATTGCAATTTGAATTTTAATTTTCTTATAAGAAAATGTTTCTATTTGTCTTGAAATGGTTAGGAGCTCTAAGCCCTTTTAGCTGTTCCAGCAGCCTCTGCCTTCATTGCTGTACCAGGTTTCAACCCCACTGCTGATGGGGATGGAGGCTGGGGTGGAGGGTTGTTCAGGCTTTCCAACAGAGAGGGAGGCCAAAGGTCCCAAAGTCATGAGATGCCAATACCCACCTCCCATGTTGCTGACTGTCAGTTTGTCTATAGTATTTGGCTTTTCTTTTCTTGCTTGAC
>NW_006292687.1:2227121-2231646 GCF_000327345.1 Myotis davidii | reverse complement strand
CTAAAACCTTTGGGGGACCTAATGATCTGATAGAATAGCCTAACTTTTGAAGTACTTGTGTATAAAGTATGAGAAGAAAGTGACATTTTTTGGCCATTAGCCAAAATGAAACTGGTTAGAAAATCAGTTAAAAGGGAGAGGGAACATTTTAGCACTGGGTTTCCTTTTGACTCATGTTTTTCTATCAAGAACCCCAAACCTCATCGCTATCTGACTTAGGCTTCCCTGAATCGCAGAAACTTAAATACCTCTTCTTGTTGTCTGAACAGCCCCTAGTCTGAGGTCCTCACCTCCTGCCAAGGCTACCAGGGCCCTGGCGGACTGTGAGAAGTTGGAAATCTTTGGTTTATTTCTGACTTGTGTAGACCAAATGAAGGGGACCTACTTGTCAAGCTGAGAGTTCAGAGTCCTCTGTTCCTTTGCTTATGTATTCCTACCTTTTCATGCGCCCTCCTCATCTCCTATATCCCCAATTCCTAACTTTTCCATAGAGATTCCAAAACACCAGAATCCACAAGGCTTTCCCCAGCAACCTCAGGTGATGCTGATCTCCCTCACTGTGCATAGCACAAGGAAGCTGGTATGCTTCATCTTATTGTAATCTAACTCAGCACTTCACGTACTGCCATGTGCCTATAAATCACGTGGGGATCTTGGTAAAATACAGATTTTGGTTACGTCTGGAGTGGGTCTGAGATGCTGCATTTATGGCCAAGTGTCAGGGCTATTGATGTTGCTCGGTTAGAGTCTGATTGATTTGTGTGTGCTGGTCTTGACTGCCCAGCTATGCATTTAATGATCCTGAGCTATGAAAACCTGGCCCTGTACTGCCTGTGGAGCATGTTGATGAGCAAGTGAGGAGGGGGCATGTGCTCCTTCATGGAGGAGACAGGAGGGAAGATAGTCAGGTGTTTGGACTGGAAGGCACACAGACTCAAGAACTGTGAAGCATCTGAGATTTTACCCTACTTGCAAGCTAACAAATTAGTCTGCTACAGTTTCATGAATGCTGGCAGAAGACACAAGACTCCTTAGTCAGACAAACAAGTTTATTACTCACATCAGTGACGGTAGTCAGAGTACCATCATTTGGCCTGGTTTTCCAAGCCCCAGTTGCCACAGGGCCTGGCAAGAAGGACAAGGTGGCCCCTGTGCATGCAGTGGGCTGTATTACAGGAGAAGTTACCTAGTGCTTAAGAAATGCCAATAATTTTGAGGCTGTAAGCAAACCTTCTTAACATTGACCCTGGAGACAGACAGTATGTCTGTTATATGGGACAGTGAACATGTCTGCCTTCTGCCTAAGACAGCCGTGGGCAAACTACGGCTCACTGGCTGGATCTGGCCCGTTTGAAATAAAAAAAACTAAAAAAAAAAAAAAAAAGACCATACCCTTTTATTTAATGATGTTTACTTTGAATTTATATTAGTTCACACAAACACTCCATCCATGCTTTTGTTCCGGCCCTCCGGTCCAGTTTAAGAACCCATTGTGGCCCTCGAGTCAAAAAGTTTGCCCACCCCTGGCCTAAGAGGTAGACTCTCTGTCTCCCAAAGCTTTTTGGTATCCAGGCATCCTTGAGAAGATAGTCTGGCTCAGAAGCTCTCAATGCCTCTGCTCACAAGATATGCAGGAATGTGAGACTCATGAGAAGTGTGTTCCAATACAGAGGTGAACATAATATGTAGATTGGATGATACTCGAGGTATGAGTTTTCTATTGCCATTACCAATTACAACAAACAAGTGGTTTAAAAAATTGAAATTTATTCTCTCTGAGTTCTGGAGATTAATCGTCCAAAATCAAGGTGTCAGCAGAACCATATGTCCTTGGAAGGTTCTAGAGAAGGACTGTCCCTTGCCACTTCTTAGCTTGTTATGATTCCCAGAAATCCTTGTCATTCCTTGGCTTATATCTGTATCACTCTAACCTCTGCCTCTTTATTTCACATGATCCTCTCTCTTCTGTGCCTATGTCTTAATGTCTCTAAATATCCATTTCTGTATACGTATCCTGGTCATTGGATTTTAGGGCCCACTCTAAGTCAGCATGACCTTTTTTTTAAGCTTGATTATATCTGCAAAGACCCTATTTCATAACAAGGTCCCATTCACAGGCCCCTGGGGACTTCAATATATTTTTGGAAGAATACAATTCAGTCCACAACATTTGAGTAATAAAATAAATTCACCAGTATGAAAAATAAAAGGTGCAAACACATGACTAGACTAATACTAAGCATCATGCAGAAGCAGCCAATTTTAGAGGAGATGGATGTGTAGCCCTGTATTGTTTCAGCAGGCATTGTCTTTGTTAGAGAATAGTTGTTTTAGGTCTGAGAAAACCAGGGTGAGATAATTGTACACTCACTGCTAATTCTGGAATTCATTCCCAAGCTTCACCGTGTCTTTTTTTTGCTACTAAATAAAGATCCCTCCACCCAAAGACTACCTTCTTGGACTCCTCCTATTCCTATTCTATTATCATATATTTTAAAAAGATTATTATCAGTTTTGAATATGCTTTTTAAATTGATTTTTAGAGAGAGAGGAAAGGAGAGGGAGAGAGACATAGGAACATCAATGAGGGGTTGGTACAGGGAAGAACAGTGCATTCTCTTATTGTCTTAACAGTTCATGAAAGCAAAGGCCATTCTGACAAGTTTCAGGTAACAAAGCTGTGTCTTTGTTTCATAGCATAAGCCTGTAGTGAAAATTTGCCGATCTGTTATATTTCACTACAATGAAAAACCATATGACAGGTGATCAGAGGGTTTTTTTCTTGGTCCAGCCCGTGAAGCAGTCACCGTCTATAGCACAAATCCTGTGTTCTTGGCATTGTTTCACATGATGAGTGAAAGATTTTGTGGCTCTCCACCCCCTTTTTATTTTAGCTCTCATTCTCATTCTTCTTAACCACTCATCACCCAATAGAAAATATGCCCAAATCCCCCAAGTTGGACACCTAAATAACTTGAACTTGGCTGGAATCATTTTTCTATCTTATTCAGAGCTCACCTACTCACTCACATAGAAGCAGAAACATACATTTATTTTTCCCTCCTTGGTTTTGGGAAGCTCCCACTAGTGATCAGGCACTGTACTGAACACTGATGTTAGAAACCTGTGTCTTGGGAGCTCAGTTTTGTGTGTGTGTGTGTGTGTGGGGGGGTAGGTGGGTTGGGTAGGGTATATAGTTTGAGGATGAAAGATGGAGAAACACACCTGTAAAAAGGAATAAGCAAATAGTGTCATGATCACATAGTAGGGGACATTTATTATGTACTAAATGAGCCAGGGAGAGCTTCTAGAGGAAATGGAGGACTGAAATGAGTTATGCAACATATTTTGCATATAATCAGGTCAAGCTGTGGAATGGGGTTTTAGGATAAGGCACACGCGAAGGGCAGGTGTCTGTGCTCAGGGGCTGGCAAGTGGTTCAGCGTGGCCATTTGTAGACACTCAATTTATTGAATGTTGTTTAGAGAGGCCCTCATTCTTGTTCAATTCCAGCTTAACAAAAGAATGAGAATGCCCAGTGGGGTTCATTAAAATGGGTGTGAAATATGTTGCATGCAGAAATGCGAATGTATAATACTGTAGTTTGCAGTACATTCACATATATATTAAAAATGGAAAGAAAAACCTGGTTTTCTGTGATAGGCTATGCCACTGTCTCCCATTTAATGTGATTAAAGGCAACACTTAATAGTTCCACAGAGCGTTCTGTGCTGATCCATATCTCCTGGGTAGCAACCATTCACTTTTATTCTACATATTATGGCACAAGACAAAATGGCAATATGGTATCAGTTATAAAAGATAATCTGGTAGAAAAATAAAGTCATACAGCACTGTGATCTTTGAATTTAGGACCATGAGGTGTGTATCAAATACATGTGTTTCTTTTCCTCTTTTCTTTCTTTGAGAGGTCCCTGCATCTCCAGGTAATGAAGGGAAACATGTGGGTGTTGGTGGTGCTGTGCTCTGCTTTTACATTCCAGATCTGGATGGGCAGCAGCAATGCCCACAGCTGGATCTCTGCACTGTCTCCTACCTGGGTCGCCTCGTCTTTGTACAGTGTGAATGAACTTCAGGGCTGTGTGTGGGGGAGGTGGTACAGGCAGAGACTCCTGGAAGCTTATCACCAAGTGAACCTGAAGAGGAGGTCTGTGTGGGTTTAATTGCCCATGTAGAATGGGTCAGCCAACCTTCAATAAAAAAATAAAAAAAAGAATGGGCGAGATGGCATGAGGGGTGATGGGAATTTCCAGAGAAGCACTTTGAAGGTATAAAAGAAAATAACCTCTTAATAACTGGGAGAAAGGACCATCTAATGTGTATCTAGTTCCCCTCTCTGGTATAGACTCTGCCCAGTATATTTGGTAGTTTTCACAAGAAAATTGCTCTCACACACATACACACACTAATAGGCTTGTTCAAGTTTTTAATTCAGTTTCATTAAAACTTATTGAGCTTATTGAGCTTCTTTTATGTGTCCTTAATTATGCTGGTGGAAATATAA
>NW_006292687.1:2200666-2227090 GCF_000327345.1 Myotis davidii | reverse complement strand
AAACATTGTAGTCACTTTTTATTTGGGCAAGGTACATGCCCTTGACCAGAATTGAACCTGGGACCCTTCAGTCCGCAGGCTGACACTCTATCCACTGAGCCAAACTGGTTAGGGCAAAATTAGTATTCATTAAGCATTTACTAAGTGCAAAGTACTAGGAGGTACATGTGAAAGAGCATGGTCTTTGCCATCCCCTACCTGGGTTTCTTGAGACTCATTTGAGCCTACATTTCTTTATTTGCAAAGGAGGGTGATAGAGAGCATCTCATCACATTCACCCGCTAGTTCAAGGCATGATACCAAATGAACACTTGACAAATGCTAGATTTTTTCTTATTGCTCTATAACTAGGCTCCTCCATGGAAGTCTAGATTTCCAGAGACTGAACTTCTTGGCCTGAGCCTCAGGCTTCCTGGAGGCTTCTAACAGTAATGACTCCATTGCTGTGTAGTCTCTTATTAGTAGGGTCCCTGATCACTGCCCTGCTCCAGCTTGTATCAGAAAAGACATACTGAACCTTTTTTTTAAAAGTAGTATTTTTTATTGTTGATGCTATTACAAATGTTTCCCATTCCCCCTCCCCCACCCTTAGCCCACCTCCACCCCGTTCCTGCCACCTCTCCCCTGGCCTTCACCACACTGATGTCTGTGTCCATGGGCTATGCATGTATGTTATTTGGATACTCTCTTTACTTTCTTTTATCTAGTCCCCTTTAGACCCATCCCCTCTGATTCTGTCATTCTGTTCTATCCATCCATGCCTCTGTTCATACTGAATCTTAAGTCAGTTCTGGGCTTTTACTAGCTGTAGAGGACCCGCACTCTCTTCATGCTCATCATTACCCCTTGACTGATCTTCACATTTCAGATAAATGTCCATACTCAAGTCCCCTTTCTTACTTCTTAATCTGCGGTCAGCCTACCCTTCCCCTGGATGACCCCAACAATCTTAATCCAAGCTTTCTTTAGTCTGATCTTGGTGACCTCCTGCCAAATTCAGTTTTTAGATGTAATTAAGAAATACACTAGCCCAGCTGGTGTGGCTCGGTGGATTGAGTGTTATCCCATGCACCAAGAGGTTACCAGTTCTATTCCCGGTCAGGACGCATGCCCAGGTTGCGAACTCAATCCCAGTAGGGGGTGTGCAGGAGGCAGCAGATTAATGTTTCTCTCTTATCAATGTTTCTCTCTCTCTCTCCCTCTCCCTTCCTCTCGCTCTAAAAAATCAATAAAAACACTTTAAAAAAGAAATACACTAAGTAAGTCAATAAATATAGAGTAATAATTTGAATTCCTTTCTCGGGCTTATGATTGTCATTTCAGAATGGGGAGGAAACAGTGGGGAAGGGATATGACTTTTCAGGGTTGATGTTTGCCTTCAATATATGACATGTGTATCTGGAAAGTCCAGATCTACAGCTTCCAACATTTCATATTATTTGCTTCTTTCAAGACACCACTTATGGAAGATGCCTCTGAATAATGCTGTTTTATGTTGCTCATCTTCTCAACCCTAACGATGGCACTTGAAGGCTTTAACTTTTTCTGTCTTTGTTTATTACTAGTGCACACTCTGTATCATGCATTCATGTATGTGTAACTTGAATGGTAATACTTAGCAATACTGTCATTTGTATATATAGCACTTTGAAATTATCTATCTGTTTATACTTCCACTATCTCATCTGATTCTCACTATGCCTTTAAGAATTGGAGCATTAGCTAGAATTGTATTAAACTACAGTTAAAGATGCTTCAGTTCAGATAGATGAAGTTATTCGGCCAGAATCATACAGCTAGCTTGACTCAGAGTCTAGATTTCAGATCTGCTCATTCCACAGTTAGTTTTTTCCACCACATTAAAAAAAATATTAGAATAATTTTTAATAAGGTTTTAAGTACATAGAATTGGTCAATTTCTATGGGGATGCTCATGTTTTAATGAAGACCTTGAATGTTTTAAACTGGGGAGTCATGGCACCTACAGAGTTTTTTAGGTATTATTGCAACCCTGAGGTGAGATGATGATGACAGAAAGTCCTTGTGTACTTGGTCTGTTGCTTATGCTACTACGCAACCTGCTTAGAATCTGAGCTGATTTCAATCAGGTGTTCTCAGGTATTCCATAAAAAGGGTATACTATGTGCTAGATTTATAGGCAGGTTTTTAGTTAATCTCCATAAGTAGTTTACATGCATGCTTTTAGTTAAACATAAAGTAACTGGGAGACCATTTTAAGTGAGATTACTGAGACTGAAGAATGTTAATTAACCATACATCAAAGCAGCAGACAGATTCATCTTCACATCCAAATCTGACTTAATGCACATAAATGCTTATTGTACTTCTAACCAGTCCTGGCCTCCATCATTTCCCACAGCCTAGATTTGGGGGTGCATTGCCTGAGGCTGTTTCAGAATCACATCCATCCCACTCTCTCTGCCAACATTCCCTTACATCCTTCTGATGTGTTTCTCTTTTGTCACTTGGAGCGGCCATATCAGGGGCTTAGCTCCTGTGCACGCAGCCTCAAACCTTTGCACACATGTTGCATGAAAACCTTGTCTCATGGGACTGGCCCAGTCCACTCTGTGGTGGGAGCCCCCACACTCCTTGGCCCTACTTTCCCAAAGTAGAACACTAAGTACCTAGAACCCTTTCATGTCTGGTGTACTTCACATAAAAGTCAAATCCTTAGCCACAGCTCAGTGGTTCTTACAGACAGCAGTTCCGGCAACTAGAATCATGCCTCCCAATTACTCCCAGCTTTTAAGTTTAAGTCATATTTTTCCATCTAGAAGAGTGACATCCTCATGGCAGAGTCCGTCTCTGGCTCTACCAAAGCATAGCAACCTTCAGCTAGAGGACAGGACTTCCATGGCTTGCTCAGCTGCAGTGCTCAATTAGTCTTCCAATAGATATATATTTCCTATTTTCCCCTAACACACTGTCAGACACGTCAAACACAGAACAGTTTTCTGATGCGCACATTGGCTCATTAGGCCCTCGCTGAGATCATTAAATTCTGTTTCTTTAAGGCCGATGGAAAGGGCAGATTTATGCTTCTTTTGATAGAGCTAGTCTTAAATTTCTTCCCTATTGTGAGATGGATAGTTGGTGATGAATCAGTGTTATTTCAGGCTCCACTGGGGGGCACACAGGCTCTCAAAGGATTGAGGTTTCTGGGAGAGAACAGCAAACAAAAAGCTGTTGAATGAATGCACACATTTCTAGTGATGGCCCCTACCATGGGCCAGACTCAATGGCCTGCTTCTGTTCCTTTAAGACAGCATTTCTCAATCTTGTCGCTATTGACATCTGAGCTAATAATTCTTTGTTGTGGGGTGTTGTCCTGTGCACTGTATGTAGGATGTTAGCAGCATGCCTGGCTGCTACCCACTAGATAACAGTAACATACCCTCAAAGTTGTGACCAAACATCCCCAGACATTGCCAAGTGTCCCTTGGGGGCAAAATCACATCCAATTGAAGAACAATGCTTTAATATATTCCAGGAGTCTAGGGCTCTCTAGACTCACAGTGGTTCTCAACCTTCCTAATGCCGCGACCCTTTAATACAGTTCCTCATGTTGTGGTGACCCCCAACCATAAAATTATTTTCATTGCTACTTCATAACTGTAATTTTGCTACTGTGATGAATCGTAATGTAAATATCTGATATGCGGGATGTATTTTCATTGTTCGCGACCCACAGGTTGAGAACCGCTACTCTAGAGAGACTCCAACCAGGAATCTAAGTTGTAAGACGTGGGTAAGAAAGCATTTGATGGTTGACACTAACATGGCAAATCTGGCAGAACTGTGAATCTGAGGGAATCCTGTTTGCAATGACTTCCAAATTCTGTTTGTTTTTTGTTAGTTGTAGTCATCACATTTTTTCCCTATACCTCCCAAAGTCAGCTTATTGTTTTAAGGCTCCTTAGACTCCTACCCTGGGTATGAGTTTTTAACCCTTTGTGGATGAGCTTCAGGGGAAGTCAAAGTCTCTGAAACTGGATACACAAGTTTGTCATCATAGGCACACCTTGCATTTTTCAATAGTGAGGTCCACAGCATTTGTACATTTTAAAAAGAGGTCCTTGGTTTAAAAGATGTTAAGCATTATATGGTGGCCCTGGAGAATGCTCAAACATTCATGCAGTGAGCTGTGGTAAAATCTATGCCTTTTTATAACAATGCAAGGATACAGAGCAGCCTTCTCCTCACATACTGGTCCTTCCTGTCCCCTGATCCTGAATCAGGGAGTTTTCTCAGCCTTCACCATCCCCCCTGTGGTGGTCATGAACTAAATCTTTGAATTTCAACTTTGCAAATATATAAGCACACTAACTTAAACTGCAAGGGATTTTAGCGACACTCTAAAATGCATCTCTAAAAGCAGAGCACCGATGGTCATCTAGGTTTTCTCCCTGTATGTCTGTGAGCCACTCTGCTGCTCCCTGAAGGTAGTTTTTATATAGCTGCTTCACCATACAACAGTGTCGATAGTAAAAAACAAGAAAATTACAATGAGTTAAGGACCTCCAGCATGCAAATGTTGAGAAATTTTGAGCACATTTCTAGAATTCTTCTTGACTCTCACCCAAACCTGAGCAGCTGAACAGAGTCAATGTAACAGCACCTTCATCATTAAAATAGTTGCAAATATTTGGGGAGAAGCAAATTAAAATGGTGACTAAATCTCCAGAGTATTAAAGAGCTAAGAGGAATCATTTCTTTCAGCCTGCAATGGGGCTGCTTTAGGGATGTCATTGGGAGTTGTGCATGCATGTGTACACACACACACACACACACACACATTCACATGTCAGAATAATTTTTAAATTAAAAGAAATGAGCAACAGAATAACAATCAGTGCATTTTCCCACTGTCACTGCATCATCATACAACCCGGAGTTGAGAGCATTTCTGCTTGTTTCTGAGGCCTGTTCTCATCTCTAGTGTTCTTATCTTTGTCCCCACAAGTAGGAGGCTGTGTCTGCTGTCCTATCTGCTTCTCCCTGTATCAGGACGATGGGTGGTGACATGTATAACTATGCATCACTGCTGAGTTACACCTCTCTCTGCTCAGGGGACTGTTGTCTCATGTGGGCAAACTGCTTCCTGTGGTCTAGACATCCAAGCCCCGGGCTCCAAACTCATGCCTTCCTTGTTCCTTAGAGCACTGCTCACCCCTAGGGCAACACAGGGACCAGTGCTCCCGGGAGCTTCCAGCAGGACTGATAAAGCCATGATACTCTTATCCGTTGTGCCCACTGGGATTCTGTCCAAAGAAAGTTTGAAAACTGCTGACTTAGCTCACCATTCTCTGTACCCAGACAGACTGTGACCTGCATGTACTCACTTTCTAGGCTGCATCTGTGTAGATGCCGGGACTTCTAATTCTGCTTCCCACCAGGTCTTTAATCTGAAGTATTTCTCTGTGGTCTACTTTAATTTTGCAGCAAGAGAGTGGGTTTATGTCTTAGATGCCCAATCTGAGGTCCCAGGGAAAGAAGACAGGAAGTAGACCTGGCCCTCAGTTGAGCCAATTTCAACAAAGGCTAGTGGGACTGGCAGAGTGAGGTCAGGCTGCAGCCAGCCTCAAGGTCGGTGAGCCAAAAACAAGTGCTAATTGTGTTAAGCCATCGATTATTTTTTTAATGCAGCATTACTTCGGGAAAAGCTGACTAATATAAGCACTTATTGTGTGCCAGATACTGTTCTGAATGGTGGAGAAACAGTATGAGACAGAACCATAAAGCTGTCTCCCCCAGAGAGAGTCTCTTCTCTTTCTCCCTACCCGCCTCCTGGCTCCCTCCCTCATCTCTCTATCTGCGCATGTGTGCACGGTGTAATAGACTGTCATAAGTGAGTGTTTCTATGCAACATGGATATAAATGTGTGCACATGCCCGAAGACATGCAAGGAAGCACGCTCACTCCTGTGGCAGGAGTGATTGGCTCAGGGTGGTGGGGGAAGACCCACCAAAACACGGAATAAGTTTCTAGCCAAGTCAGCCACTCCACAGCCTGTGCTCTGCCCTCCCTGTCCCCGGCTTGCTGTCACACTCCTTAGACTTAGCAGGCCACTCGGGGAAATTCCCAGGTCTGGAAGCCAATTGAGTTTTCCCCACGTCATAGGTTATAGAAGCAGGTCCTCCCTCCCCACATGATAGCAAGAGCAGCACTGTCAGCTCCCAGGCAAGAACAGCAGGGACAGCTTCCATCGAAGGGCAAAGTGCTCCCCGGGCGCTGCCCACATGCAGCAGCCTGGGCAGAGCCCTGCTAATGTTTCGGGACCAGGAAGAAGAAAAACCTTCGCCTGACTAAAGTGTGTCCACCTCATAATACCTTAACGTGCCGTGGGAGGCTTTTGTTCCTGGGCAGCTGGGAAATGTGTATAATCGTGGTCCTGAGAACAGGAGGTGCCGCCCCCCCTCTGCTGATCTGGCAGGTTCCAGCCTCCTTGTCTTTATTTACAGTTTCACAATGTCCATGTCACCCAGGGCAAGGCCATCACTTATGTCCTGGTAGATAAAACCTGGGCTGACTGCTAACAATTATGTAGATACTATTTCTATAGTTAGAATGCTATCTTTCTCACACTTCAATATACTCAAAGCACACACAGGTAAGTCTTTATCTCTATAGAGCACACTATCCTTTTCAGCCATTTTAGGCTGTTACCTCATTTTATCTTCATAGCAGGCTTGTCAGGTAGGTTGAACAGGGTTTATTGTGCAGTTCATGAATGCGCACAGAAAGTTCCAGGAGCTGACCAAAGGCGAGACAGCGACAGAGCGTAATCTTTAAATAGAAACCCATTTTTCACACCCATTGTCTCACCCCTTAAGAATGCTTAGCAACCACCACTTTTCTCATTTTATGAATATCTGAAGACTTTAACATTTTTTAAAATCACAGTTTCCTAAAAGAGAGAATTGCTGTTCATAGGTAAGCTCACTGCTGAACAGCCTCTCCTATAAGGACTGGAAAGAAAGAGCTTTATTAACAAAGGGTCTAATATAAGAAAACAGAAGGGCAGAATGCCAGCCTGGAGAGTGGCAGTCTAGTCCAGGGGTGGGCAAACTTTTTGACTCGAGGGCCACAATGGGTTCTTAAACTGGACCGGAGGACCGGAACAAAAGCATGGATGGAGTGTTTGTGTGAACTAATATAAATTCAAAGTAAACATCATTACATAAAAGGGTACGGTCTTTTTTTTTTTTTAGTTTTATTCATTTCAAACAGGTCGGATCCAGCCCGCGGGCCGTAGTTTGCCCACAGCTGGTCTAGTCCCACATTTTTCTGGTGGATGCCTAGGGGAGAACCTGACACAGAGTGAACACTCATCATGGTTTTGTTGAGTGAGTAACTGTGTAAACATATGGATAAGTCTTCTAATCTAACAGCACATTGGGGTAACCCAATCAATCCAAGCATTGTGGGGTGCTTACCTGAGAAAAATGAGGCACTGTTTGAAATAGGGCAAACACCCTTTTCTAGACAAACAATGGTCTCTCAGGAATAATCCCAACCAGCGTCTCTACTTCCTCATACTCTTTTCTCACTGTCTGGCAACCTATTGAAATGCCCTTTCTATGATTAGTGGTGACTCTTGTCCCCTTGTGGTCTCTGGCATCTGCCTTCTTCTCTCCAGACCCATTTGTGCCACCCGAGTCCATTCCTGCATTGACACCTCTGAGCTACTGCTATGGTATAACTTAGTCACAGAGCCCACCAGAGCTTGTGAGCTACTGCCCCCAGTGATGAATGTTACTTTAGCATCTGTTCATTGGAAATATGGAATGGCCACATAACGTGTTTGCCTGTTCTTAACACCTTTGCAAGACACTGTTCAGTTTACAGATGATGCTCTTCTGTATTTGCTGACCCTCCTCAGGGATCCTGCGTCCTCAGAGCAAAGGGGAGGGAGAGCCAAGTCCAGATGCCCAGATGCCAGCTCAGTTCCTGTGATTGCCCTGGGCATTGGTCCAAGGGCAGCCAATGTGCCTCTCAGGCTCACTGAGGAAAATTGAAGGGCAGGTTTGTGGTAGGAAAGAAAGTACTTTAGCCTTTTAAGAAGTATGAAACTATTTAAATGTAAAATAAAGTTACTTTCTATTGAACATCTACACACATGGTAGGCATTTTTGCTTTTTTAAATCTACAATCTTTGTAAAACCCTAAAGGGAGGCTTCTATGTTATACAGATGAGGAAACAGCTCTCTAGCTGGAGGGCTCACCCAGCTCTAGTATATTTGGTTGTCACGGTCATGGTCTTCCTTTTATTGAAAATATGACTGTACTGGAGCTTCAGTATCTCCTTAAAGAGCAGCTGATCCTAGTCAGCCTTTTTGGTTTGACATTTCAGATCCTCACCCCAATGGTCAAAAGCTCCCATGCCTGACTTCTGAATGTTTCGTGACTTTTTCCCTGACTTCCTAATATGGACTCTAGGCTCTGGTACTACAATTTTAAAAATCATGCCATCCCCCTCCCAGTTAAATCCAAAAGTGTTGTAAGTACCTGCCTAAGACTCCTCTTCCTTCCTTAAACTTTCACAGAACATAACACCTAGTCCGGTCTCTTACTTATAATGAAAGTGCCAAGGGAACTCAGCTGATTGTCAGTAATATGCTATTGTTTACATTGTTTCTTAGTTTTGTCCTTTGTTTTGTATTAATTTATATTTTCCAAACTAAACTGTAGATTCTGCATAGCAGGGGACATAAATAATTTTTTAAAAAGCCTTTCTACACTTTGTAGAGAACTTTCAATTTTAGATAGCTTTGCTCAATGAATTATTTATCAGAACACATCCTGAAAGATGGATTTCTCTCACAAAGTTTTGACTCCTTTTTGGTGACACCTACTTGCTCCCTAAAGCTGTTGATGAGTAACACTCTGTGTGAAATATTCCACATTCAAAGCCCCCTTTTATGTAATTGCTTAACTCAAGCTTGCAATCACTCAGAAGACATCTCCCGTTAGCCTCATTTTGTAGGTGAAAAACTGAAGTCTAGTTGCTAGATGGAGTGCCCAGGGTTAAACAGAGACTTAGTAAGGGAATCAGAACTGGAATGGGGGTTCTCTGATGTCCACTGCAGAGGACTTCCCCCACTCCACGATACTTTTCTATCTTCTGTTGTCTTGCACCCACTGTGGAGTGCTTCCATTTGCACCTTGCCATCATGGCATTCTGCAAAGTTGGCAATAATATATGCACATTAGCATAATGAAAAAGTAACTTCCAGTGACTAACCAGATCCCTCAAATTTGGAATTCATAATTTTGTTGAGTGAAATAGTTCTATTTTGTGTGTGTGTGTGTGTGTGTGTGTGTGTGTGCGCGTGTGTGCAGGTTATAAGAAATGTTTTCTGACAGTCTGGTGCATGGTAAGCTGGTAAAACTCATATGTTATCTGCCAGTTCTGGCTTTTAGGCTGACACCATCTTTCTGCATCCTGGCCCTTCATCGAGGTGCAGTTCGCCTGTGAGGATGCATTATCATTTCTTCCAGCCCAGCTTTCAGCTCACTGAAGTGCAGTCAGAGGCTTTTCATAGTCACGTGTAGTAGATTCATAGGCCATCAATGGAACCACTGGAAAATTACAGGCCTCAATAAAACCCACATATCCGTGAATTCAACCCATGCGCTACAGTTTTCAATTTGCTTCTCCCATTATTTCTTATAGGTGTGCTCAGGGTTAGGAGATTTGATGACCTTGTACATTTAGAATTTTTCCACTGGCCCCATCTTTACCAGACCTGTCCACGATAAAGTGTTTCCTAGTGCCATTTAATACTAACGGAATCTGGGATGTAATAAGATAGGTTTTAAAATACATATATTTTAAATGTACTCAAAGATATTTAGGGTTATCTGGTGTTTTTGTTTTTTTGTTTGTTTGTTTTGGGGGGGTGAGGAGGGAAGATGAAAGACACCACAGTATTCTTTTGGAACATCATTCTAGGAGTTGCCTGAGTTATTAAGTTAAGGATTCTGGAAATTTGATTTAACCATGATTTGGTCACCAATATAACTAAGCAAATAATATATATCAATAGAATATAATTTGAAATGTAAATATGTTTATTTTAAAAAATATTTCTTTAACTTAGTGCGTGCAAATAGGAATATAATGTGAGCCACATGTAATTTTACATTTTCTAGTAATCATATTTATAAAGGTGATAACTGTAATTAATTTTACTAACATGTTTTATTAAAGTCATTGTAATGAAATATAATTTTAAATGTAATCAATGTAGATATTAATATGCTTTACTTTTGTTACTGTCTTAAAAATGTAGTGTGAATTTAACATTTAGAAGCACATTTCAATTTGGACTAGGTGTCTGGGTGGTATGCTGGAGCCAGTTGTTAATTTTTTAGAATTTCATTGATTAATATATTAAAACGGGCCACTGTGGGAATAATTATTCCATAGGAATCATCAATTGTTGCATTTTTTGGAGGGGGTAGCTGATTGTTAAATACTCACCAGCAATCACCTTTAAATAGCCCTGTGGCTAGTGGCTGCCATATTGAACAGTGAATCCCTAGATAATAAAAAAAGATTTGTTTAAAATCAAATGGGGAAAAAAAGATTTGTTAGATGTTTCTTCAGCGTGTTTATAAGTCTCTTTACTTTGTTCTAAGTTTGGTGACTAGGTGTCACTTTTCACAGTGGACACCAGCTGGAAAAATATCAGGACAGAGAAAGAACAATAAATAGTGACTTAGCGCCTAGTAGTTATGAGGCTCCATAGCCAAAGCATAACTACCCCATAGAGTTTGGGTTTGGGGAAAGGACTGTTTTTTCCTGGACTTTAAACATGTGTCTAGTTATGAATGCTGGCATTGGTGAGGACAGGCCTAGGGAAAGGAATTAGCATACAAACAGCAAGATAATGAACTTGCTTATAGATACAATAAGTACCGGTTTTGTTGAGTTTTATGAAAAAATAGAGTTTATATTAAGATATTAGTTTTATCTACTTAAATCTCATTAAATATTACTTATTAAAAATCACATAATTCATGAGGTTTTTAAGATTACTTAATGTACTTCTAATACATTACCTTTAAATAATTAAATCTGATTTGAGGATCATTGGGTAGGCATTCTAGGATGTTTTATTATAAAGTCTGTAATGCCTACAACAAATATATACTCTTCTATAAAAATAGTGATAGCTTGCTTCTATTGGGTATGTAACTATGCACCAGACACTTTAAATATTAATTTCAATTGATTTACACAGTGATCCTAAGTGGTGGATGCTATATAGATTCTCAAGAGTAGGAAACTTAACCTCAGGAAAGTTATTGGGTCTGAAGTCAGCGATCTAGTAAATGGTAGACCTGATCAGCAAACTAAGGTCTTTCTTATTCAAAGTCTGTGGGCTTTTCTCTGGGTGAGACTAGCTCTCTAGAACTTCAGGTTCACTGGATTTTACTGTTGTTTTTTTGTTTTTTTGTTTGTTTTATTTGTTTGGGGGATGGGTACTTAAGGAGTTATCATAACCTTAGAAACAATAACGGCAATTTTGTTTAAATGGAAAGAATGGTAGAGAGCTGAAGAAAAGTAACAAGTGAGACATGTCTACCAGAATATAAGCTTTATCTTTTCACCCTTCTGTCTTGGTAAATATATACCAGTGCTAGCATTCTGTGTGTATAGTAAATACACAAATGTGGAATGAATGTGTGCTCTGAACACAACACAACACAATAACACAACACAATTGACAACAGAACCCTTATTCTCCAGGGACAATCATGGAAGGTGATGTTTCCTAGGCACTTGCCAAGAGCTGGCACTGTTCTAGATGCTTCCCTTGCTCTGGTTCATTTCCTCCTCACAACATTAGATGAGATAGGGACAATTAATCTTTACATTTTACAGATATGAAAATCTTAAGCACATAGAGGGTAAGAAACATTCCCATGCTGCAAATAAGCAGCAGAATTGAGATTTAAACCCAAACTTGACCCATAAGACATACTCTCAGCACTGCAATATGTCTGTCTCATTGACTAGAAGGCAGGTAAGTCTCAGACACCACAAACTTTAAATAATAAATAAATATTGCTCTGAAGTGACTATGAAAAAGTTGTATTTAATGCCATAAATCTGTTCACTATTAATTTGCCAAACTAGAAATAAGAAATTATTGTGATAAAAAATGGAGCTCATGGGTATAGAGGACAGATAGGTGGTTGTCAAGGTGGGGTTTGGGAGGTAGGTGAAATGGATGAAGCAGGTCAAAGGTAAAGATTTCCAGTTATAAAGTAAATAAGTCATGGGGATGTAATGTACAAATGAAAAAAAAGAGGAAATTATGGCAGAAGAAGAAATCACTTCTTATCCTCAAAATTTGGAAGACGGAGGAGTGGGATTTAAACAGGCCTTTAACAGGTAAATTAGATTGGCATGAACAGAGAAAGTTGAAAGAATATTCTAGCCAGAGAGAACAGTATGAGCGATTACATGCAGAACACGTCTAAGTCAACATAAAGGATGGAAATGTTTGGAAATGGGAAAGTGATCAATAGCAGTGGAAAGTAGCTACAAGCAAGAATAAGCTTAAGTCTCTCTCCTGTGCACTGGAGAATTCAATTTCCCACACATTATAGGCTCCTATTCATGGAACTCCCATCACAGGCTCTGTGAGCACATTAACACCTTCCCTGAGGCGTTAAATCCTGTGTGTTGTAAGACCCGCAACTATAACATATTGTAGGGTAAGATAAGTAACCCCTCAAGCAAAGTGTCATGGAGGAAAGCAGGAGAATATGGGGGTTAAAGGAAGGAGATGTGTTTCTACTGAAGACTGTGGAAGGCCTTCACAGGTTATTCTGTGTTTAGAGAACAGTATTCCGTTTGTTTGCAGCATATAAATTATGTGATGAGGAACAGTGGGAGGTCAGTTGAACTCAGAGCATAGAGAATGCTGGATGGCACGCCAGCTGTGAGAAATTTATATTTCATCAATAGCAATTGTTCAGTAGGCAGCCTGAAGGGTTTTTTAGCTTCAGAGCTGGAATTACATTTCCACTTCAGGAAAATAAATTTGACAGTCATAAGTGGGGTAAAGTCTAGTAGAGGGTGGTTATTGTAGCAGGTTGAGATAGAGATAATGACATTTTGAGGTGGGAAGTGGCAATAGATGTGGCAAGAAGAGGATGTGTGCAAGTGCTTTGATGCTCCAAAAAATTTGTTCTGAATATAATGAAAAACCCAAGATTTGAGAACAGGGAAATGGGAAGATCAAAATTATATGACTTACCATTTCTCCTGTTCTCCTCTGTATCCATTAATAGGTGCTGAGACAGACAGAAATGCTGAAAATTTAAGAGTTCATGGACAGCTGATAGTATCATAAGATTAGCTTTCTTTTGAGTGAGTGGAAAGGTGATTACTTATGGCTAGATGTAGAGACAGGGAGAGGCATTCTCCCAGGTTATAGTGTGACAATGAATTAAACAATTCATTTCTTAAACAGTGATAATCACCATAAGCACTAGCAGAAATACTACAAAAATAGATTCTTTATTTTTTCTTGGTCTAATACAGATTTCAAAGTATTTCTAAATGTAGACATGTTACTTGTGTTTGGAAAATTTCCACCCTCTACTAGGAGCATGTTTTTGAAACCAAGAATGGAAACTTCGACATATTTTAAGGGTGGGGATGATGGATTAAACATTTAGATAGGCTGACTTCAAAACACAGACACATGAGTGGGCATTTATTCTGTGGGATTGAAATCCTTGAAAGATAAGTAGAGGGAATGCCTGAAAATAATCTACATACGCACGATGAGAGATGGACCCAGAGAGAAAAATCTATGTGGAATTATGTGTCATTAAAAATGTGTGTAATTTTATTAATGTGTCCACTGTGTCTGGAAACTCTGAAGAGAAGCTAGGTTCTAAAGGATTTCTTTGACTGTGTGTTGGCCATTTGTAGGCTTTTGATGTGAGGAGTTGTGCTGATACGTATTTGGAAACAAACGGTGCATTAGAGTCCCGAGATAATTAGACTTCCATCTTGTAAACTCAGTAGATCTATTCAATATAGATCTGTTCAAAATAGTTGGCATTCTTGGTTTTCTGAGGACTTGTTACATCCAAATGAATACTTTGCTTTTATAGCATGCTCTGAATTTCCTTTGACTCTCCTGTCTTGAGGACCTGTTAAAAGAACTAAAATCTCAGGAACTTCTTCACTTTTTCTTTAATGCAAAGACCAGAGCCTGAGCAGAGCACCCAGCTACCATGGTTCTTCCCTGACTTCATGAATGCCTTAACTGTACAAGTGCCTCTCAAAGAGAAAGCAAGTCTAAACGTAATGCACCACTCTGTAAGAAGGAAGGAGAAGACAGAAGAGCCACAAGGGGGAAATGACCCCAGAACTTTTATTTCTCTTATCAAAGGGTCATATTTTCCAGAATAGCCTAATTGTGTGCCTTTGGTGGCTTGTTCTTGACAGATACTAAGTTCCTGGGCTCCTGATGGTGGAAGATAGATTGAGATAGAGATGAGGGAGAGGGGTTGTTTGAGGATGTGTTGGGAAATAGTAGTGTTCAAGGGGTGTTAGTTAATATAGTAAGTCAATAATTGACAAAACTGTCTGCCTATCAGAAATAATTTGTATTGCTCTTTAATAGGCACATCGACCACAATGTCTAACACATTGTGGACAGTCTAACACAATAGGTCTATATATGTGTAAAATATATACAAACTGAATCAATCACCCTAATGAACAAAAGCTTACCAAGTGATTCTGAGGGGGGAGAGGCCTTGCTAACTTATATGGCATTTTGTGAAATTAGGCAGAGGTATGCCCTAGTTCTTTCTCAAAGCTGATCCCAACTTCTGCCAAGATGCAGGACTGGGTGAGTGCAGGATTAACAGGATTTCAAGATCCACCTACCTCTTCCTTGACCAGGTACCTTTGTACAGAGCACAGGCTATATAACCAACGGTATCAGTCTTGCTCGTGAGCAAGAATTGGACCTTCTTATGTACAGTCACTGAATATTAAGAGGTCTCAAATATAAAAACCTCTTACGTCTTCCCAAATATAAGCCACAGCCCTGTGACTAAATTCCCATTAGTAGGAGATATTCCTTTTATGTGTCATTGTACACTGTGTCCCCTAATCTACATCTTTTCTCATGACTGTCTCCTCTCATTCAGTACTCCCAACTCCGATTGCTAGTCTGCATAGCTCACCGTCTCCTTGGACACCACCTGGGAATGCACTCACTCTTGCCAGCCATTTATCCTGAGGTTAACCTCTCTCAAGACACAAAGAAGAGTTCATTGGCCTCATTTAAATGGACTTGCAAAGTCAACTTATCATATTTTGTTTAATTTGTAGGACACTATCAGTTGGCCACAACATTATATTGTCATATTGTCAAGTGAAAGCAAGCGCAGTAGGAATTACACTCTAAGTGATTCACTCACACTGCCAGGACAAAAGAAAAGGAGAGTGGGCACTTGTTGCCTGAGATAAACGTGGCCTTGCTAAATCATGGAACATCTTCAGGTAGATATTAGAAAAATAATTACCTTATATTTAGATAGTAAATTATGATGCTTATATTTTCTTCTAATCAAGGCTGCCTTCTCTGTGAGAAAATATGGAGACCCTGTCATGAGTATTTTTAAGTCTTCTCATATTCTCTTCTACGGAGGCTTGAAATTCTGCCTTAATTATTAATTTCTGGATTACAAACATCGTAGATCATTTTTCATGTGAAAAACTAAAGTTGGGGAGTGACGTTGCCCTAGTCACAACAGCAATTTGTTCACAAAGCTAAGGCCAAACTCTGAATTCAAGTGTTAGGTGCTTTTATTATATCATGTCACATTTGGGAAAACCAGTAATTTCCAACCCTTTTCATCACATGGCACACATAAACTAATCACTAAAATTCTGCGGCACACAAGAAAATGTATTGTTTGCCGATCTGAAAAAAAAAATAGGTATAATTTTGATTCATTCACGCCAGACAGCTATTGTGTTGCCTGTTGTCAGGTGTGGGGAATGTCTAGACTGAGGGCCATATAAGGCCCCCAAAATCATTGGGGCTAGCCCTTCCCAGGCATTAGCAGTGAGTTAATTAAATGTTTGACAAAATATAGCGGGCTAATTTTTAAGCTGATAATGTTAAGTCAGTAAAATTATTCCACAAAATACTGACTTCTGCGCATGGGCCACAAAGTTTCAATCACTCTGTGCGTGTGCGCCCGCACGTGGTATTTTGTGGAAGAGCCACAGTGAAGGGGCCAAAGAGCCGCATGCGGGTAGTGAAATCTAAAGGGTTGTTCCTTTAATTGGTCTCTTCCCTAGACCAGTGTGTTATCACTGTGTTTATAATCTGTGAAGCTTTGTGTTACTAGTTCATTTTATTTCAATTGTGCTGTCATCCAAGTAGGCAATGCCAGCTGCGAAAATGTTCTGCTCCCATGAGTTGGGAATTGGTGCTCTTTTAAAAAGACGTTTAAATCAGAGGAGACTGTCACCCATCACAAAGAGGACTTTTTTTTATTTCCTGATTCCTCACTACCTTTTCTCACATGGCACTGCCACCCTCATAAAGCTGAGGGAAGTCAGGCATGAAATGGTGTTCTATTTAGTTTAATGGTTAACAGACAGCTTCAACCACCGCATTCAGCACATTAGCCGTATGCTGAAAGATCTGCTCATTTTTAATAAGGTGAAACACTATTTAGTGTTTAACACTGTATGGCAGAATTATCCTTAACCCTCTTTTTCTCTTCATTGTAACAAAATATATTGGAGAGCGATGCTCCATAATAGTGCTTTTCTAGCCTTTGCTTATGCAAAGAAAGTAGTTTGTGGCCCTATAGAGTTCAAAAAAGAGAATTAAAATTGTGAAATTCCCCATAGACTTTGAAAAGACCTTAGTAGTCCTCTAGTCCAAGTCCTCTTGTCAGTCAAGCTCAAAAAAAGTGAGTGACTCCAGTAATTCAGCTTAATGCATAGTTTCTTTCTTTCTTTCCCTCCCTCATTTCTTCCTTTTTTCTGTTTTTCTGCCTTCCTTTATTTCTCTATGCTTTCTTCCCTCCTCCCCTCCCTCTTTCTCTCTCTTCCCCTCCCTCTGCCTCTCTCATCTTTCCTCCTTTCTGTTCCCTTCCTGTGGATTTTCATAGTGTGATAAAAAGATTATTTTTGATAGTCTCTTTCAATCCCAAACTTATAAAAATAATTTGTATTCAGTATAAAAGACTACCTCTCCCCATACCACACAGTGAGTGTTTTCTTTTAAAATATCCTTTCCCTGGGGAAAAAAAAAGGAAATCTGTGTGTAACCTCTCACTTTCTTATAATTATGTTTCCTAGTCCCAGGAACCCTAACTTTCACGGCCTCAGAGCCACATAGCTCTATTTCAGTGTTCATTAATTTACTAGATGAGGAAGTAGCTTTATCTAAGATCATATTAAAATTTGATCTTCCATCTCATAGGACAAGGAATTAAAGACTCCAAGAAAGGTCAGAGTAATTACTGATTATTTGGACCAAAAGATGAATATCCACATTTTGTAAATATGGATAATGTTATTTACTTTCCAGAGTTGTCTTATACATATTACCATCTCTTGTAAGCCTTTTAACAGTGATGGCAAACCTTTTGAGCTCAACATGTCAGCATTTTGAAAAACCCTAACTTAACTCTGGTGCCATGTCACATATAGAATGTTTTTTATATTTGCAAGCATAGTAAAACAAAGATGTACATTTTTGATATTTATTTTATATATTTAAATGCCATTTAACATTGAAAAGTCAACCATAAAAATGAGTTCGCGTGTCACCTCTGACATGCGTGCCATAGGTTCGCCATCACTGCCTTATAACTACCCTCTATGTAATATAGAGAATATGCCATCATCTCAATTTTATAAATGGGAAAACAGAGTTCTGTGATTTTACATGACTTGGTAAAAAATCACATGGCCCATTAATACCAGTGCTATGACAAACACTAACATTTCCCCACCCAGTTTTGTGGGTGTTTTTTTTTTTTTTTTACACTATATCAAGCTACTTCCACTCAAGATAATAATTGTTGTTTGGATGCATATCTAAATAGGGAGATGAACCAGGATAAGTGGGATAAGCAAGAATTGTGCAGAGAGGGAGGCTTGGGCAGCATGGCAGAGAGAGCTCGGGCAGATGGAATTGGCAATTTTTCCTGAAGATCCATGAGGGGATAGTGGGGGAGTACTAAAGTGGTCTGACGGGGAAAATATAGTCATTGAAACAAATAAAATTATATAGTATGACTAAAAATTGCATCTTTCTGCTTTTGAGTCTTAAAGAAATAGGATAGCCTTAACTGGTTTGGCTCAGTGGATAGAGCGTCGGCCTGCAGACTGAAAGGTTCTAGGTTTGATTCTGGTCAAGGGCATATACCTTAGTTGCGGGCACATCCCCAGTAGGAGGTGTGCAGGAGGCAGCTGATCGATGTTTCTCCCTCATCAATGTTTCTAACTCTCTATCTCCCTCCCTTCCTGTCTGTAAAAGATCAATAAAATATATTAAAAAAAAGAAATAGTATATTTAAACAATTTTTTTTTAAAAGCAATGTCTATAGCATTTATTCTCTTTTTGGCATAACCTGAATTCATCATTGATGTGCTCCCAAAGACACATGAAGGCCGGTCCCATGATATCTTTGCCTTCTCCATTATCAGATTCTTCTATTTTAGGGCTTTGTGTCAGGAACTGATATATGGAACCAGATCCTCTAGCTTGGGATGTAATAAATAGTTACTTGATTTTACATTGACATCTTATATGCATCTCATGGATGTAAAATCGGCTCCCAAAACACTGGCATGTCATGAGACTGCTTAAAGTGCTAATGATATTTCCTTTCTCTTGGAGGGCCCATTTAACAAGAATATCTAAAGAATATTGGTCAAGAGCACACTTTCTCATGAGATACTTCTATAAGTTTATGTGACTAACTTCTATTGAACATAAAATAAGTTATTTTTCCAAACGGTGCTATCTCTTTCAAAGTAATTATCATGGGACTTTGTAAACAAATCCAAATGATACTCCTATCTGTGAAACTCTTTTGTGTGCTTTTAAAAATGTGCCATAGTCTCTTTATTGGAATTTGACCAGAAAAAATGCCCCATCTCCATGCTTCTTATAACATGTACACGATGGGATTATGATTATGGAAATGGAAAAGAGAAATAATCCCTTCCCCAAAGATCTACAGAGACTCTACTGAGTTTTGCTTGTCTGCTTTGCTGTAAGGCAGGGGTAACAGTCTCTGGTCCAAACTCTTTTTATTATTTAACAGTGTAGCTTTAGGCACGTGTATGAACTACTCAGTTTCTTCATTTAAATGATTGAATTGCATGGCCTTCCAGCTTCCTGCCATTATATCAGTTTGTGTGTCTATGATACATATGATGTCCAATCCAGCATTAGTTCTCTTCGGGAAGGTGTGATCTATTTCTTTGAAAGGCTGTCTAGGCTCATGGATTTGATGGAACATTGCCTGTTCCCTGGGAACACTGCCTATAATGGTTAGGTAATTTTATAATGTGCGGAAGCAGAATGAACTAAGTTCTCAAAACATAAAATAACTTTAAAAAGTACTTTGTTTTAGTTGAATTATGAGTAGTAAGGGACCTTTGCAAACTTAAATTCCAGTGAGCAGATGAAGTCTGCAAATAAGTGACTCAATGTATGTATGTATCGTCGATTGGGACTTCAGGAAAGAGCTTTGCTAAGTCATATATCTTGGGTGAGAGAAATAGACGAGAAAGGATAGAGGGCAGAAAAAGACACCCACCAAGATGAACGAGCGAGTAGTTGGAGGGTTATTAATACCTCAAATAACTATTCAGACCCAGACATAGTTTTCAACAACCATGGATGGAATAAAATAAATATGAACATAAAAATAAAGGAGAGAACAACCTTTGTGAGTATTTATACATTGTTTTTGGCCTAAAACATAATTGGGACTACCACAAAATGGATTATAAATTAGATGTCAGCAGACATCAGAACAGAATGAAAAACAGCTAGTTCACCTGCACATTCTATGGGATTTCTCATGTATTTTCTAAGACTTTGGTAAATTCCCAGAATCTTGTAAAATCCTAAGCATTTCTGATCTTAAGTCTTCCCTCCATTCAGGTTTAGACTACATTATAGATTCCATCCCACAGTAGGATGGAATCTTTCCTATGCTCTTTGTATACCCAGAATTGCACTCAGTATTTTGATGTGACTGTCCACCAAACCACTCTATGAAGTGTCTGTGATTATACAAAATATTAGAGATAATGAAAGGTGTCTACAGCAACAAAAGCAAAGATATTGAAGGTCCCTGCTGTGGGGCTTTTGGGCCACCCCATAATTGGGAATTGTTTTCTTTTCTTCTTAAGAGTAAATTAAGCTCTTTCACTTTAAGGCAAGACCTCTTCCTCCTCAACTCCTCTTCCTCTAACTGGCTCTTCTGTGGGTGAGCTCTACCTTTAACAAGGAAGTTAAGTCTAAACTCATGAGGTCTATAGTCAGGTTGCTTAATAAAAATAAAAAAAAAGTCAAATGCTATGTTTAGAGAAGTTGATCAATAATAGCTGAGTAAACAAAATAATATCCCAGGCTGTTGAGTCTGGGAAATGATTCTTGAGCTTACCTCTTGGAGTTTCTACAGCTCCACATTGTTATGAAACTAGAGCAATACTGTTGTTTGAATATTCCCCCTCTAATCACACCCACCTTCCATCTAGAGATCTCTTTAAGCATGGAGACTTCAATTCTGAAGTGAAACACAAAACACAAAACACACAGATGGCAAACATTACCACTATGCAGTGATTTACAGGCACACATTTCTAGCAAATAAATCTTAGGCCTAAGTGATAAAGTATTTTTGCATCCTTTGAAGGGAGGCTGTATGTCAGGGATGTTACTGACAACAAAAATAAATACTTTATCTGTACCATGATCATTAAATCCTTGTTTGATTCTTTAAAAATAGGCTTACTCTGTTGTATTATTTCTCAGCACATCATGTGATCAAAATTATTATTTTTTTAAAAAATTCTTTATTGTTGAAAGTATTACATATGTCCCCCTTTCAAGCATTATTTTTAAGGTTTAAATTATTATTTTTTAAAATGTATCTTTATTGTTATCTCAAAGTCCCAATTTGTGAAACTCTGGTAGTTGTCAGATTGTTATGTCAATTAAATAAGAAATCTGAGCATTTGCATGCAAAAAAAAAAATTCCTAGGGCCATAGTGTACTAGTAGGAAGAATTAAGAGAATAACATAACCAAGGGCTATGGTTGGGAATTATCAAGGGCTGTGGTTGGGAGATGCTGAGGTTGGGAAAGAGAGAGAGAAATAAAAACCATGCAGAGGAGGCTGGATATCTAGGAGAGTGAATGACTTAAGTCAGCGGTTCTCAACCTGTGGGTCGCGACCCCTTTGGCGGTCAACGACCCTTTCACAGGGATCGCCTAAGACCATCCTGCATATCAGATATTTACATTACAATTCATAACAGTAGCAACATTACAGTTATGAAGTAGCAACGAAAATAATGTTACGGTTGGGTCACAACATGAGGAACTGTATTTAAAGGGCCAAAAGGTTGAGAACCACTGACTTAAGTGCTTGGTCCCAGTGTGGAGTTTCAAGTTTGGGGCAGGGTGTTGATGAAAACAAGGGGACAGGACACAGGAAGAGTGGAGGGTTAAAAGAGGAGGGAGGATTTTGGAGGACAGACATGATTCTGAATGAGATGATGTTTACCATGTAAGTGTTCACACAACCCCCTCTTCAGAAAGATATTGACTAGAGCTATGGTTTTGTATCTCACAGTTGCTGTTTAAATTTATCTACTTATTATTCATTTTCTGTAAAGGCATGTATTTCAAAATTATAATCAAGTTATGGATTTTGTGCCAGTTGTTCTCCAAAATTACTAGCCACACTGAGAAAGTCAAAATTACAAGACTTAAACTATCCTAAATGATAAAAAATCACCATTTTGCAAAAGCTAACACTGGAATTTGAGAATAATCTCATAGGTAAACTACCAATCTTTAAGGAGCAATTGCTTCAAAATGGCACTTAATTTACATCAAATCAGTTATGCCATCTAATAGATACTGCATTTCCAGGTAGTATTTTTCTCTTCATCTGCTTGCTTCTTGTCATTTGTTCTCTTTAGCATTGCTACAGACCATATACATAAAATACCACTTTCATGTCATATTTATTTTGGCAAATATTGCAAGAGTTTCCCTCATTGCCTGCCTGTAGGACAAAGATCTGACCCATTACTTTGGTTTTTAAAACTCTACATACAGAATATTATTACATTAAAATACCATCTTTTCATGGGTTCCATTAATAAGCTTGCTACAAGCCCAGCCAAAAAAGGTGAGCTAAAGAACCTACACAAAATAATGTAATCTTTACCCAAGGAGAAAACATAATTACATATCCCAGTTTTCAAGTTGCCTCATGTTGGCCTCCTGCCTCTCCCCCTCTAGCCTCGCCTGTCAACCATACACCACTTCCCATTATTTTGCCCAGTACTTGGATGTTCCCATGTTCTCTATTACTTCTGGCCATTGCATATGCTAATCGCTCTGCCTGAAATATTTTGCCCAAACCCCCTATTAGCTCTCCTATTTTAGCTACTTCCTACCCATCCTTTAATATTCAACCAACTCTCTCCTTTTCTGGGGAGCTTCTGTGGGATACTAGAGCTTGTATAGATGCCCATGCCATGTGTTGCCAGGCCATTCTGTCCTGTCTTTATCATATATAGATATAGTTACCCTTCATTGCAGTTGTTCCTAATTACCTGCCTTCCCATAGTCTGTAAAAGCTAGGGTCATGTTCATCTCATTCATCATTGCATTCTAGTGCCCACTACATTTTCTGTATTGTGCCATATGAATAAACACAATTTGAAAATTGATGCTACG
The DNA here is from genome assembly GCF_000327345.1 of Myotis davidii. NCBI lineage: Eukaryota > Metazoa > Chordata > Mammalia > Chiroptera > Vespertilionidae > Myotis > Myotis davidii. Next base: position 2,204,052 of record NW_006292687.1, on the reverse strand, counting down.
AAAAGTGAAATATTTCTTGCGAGCAGAAAGAAACAGCAGAAAAAAAGCAAAGTGATAAATGCAAACTATAATACCAAAATAATTTTGCAAACATTACATCTGAGGGGAAGGTGTGGTCATGAACAAGTAGCTGAAACGAAGGAGACTGGGCCAGGAAGTCTACTCTTCTTCTTAAAGCAAAATAGGCCTGTAGGTTGTTTGGAGCACTGTCGCCTTATGACTATGGAATCTAGCTTCCTTCCTTTGCTTATTGTTTTTCTAGTTTTTGATGTTTAGTTCCCTCCATCTATTTGAATCTTACTTTCAAAACCATTTTCAATTTAAATTCTTAAAACCTCCTCTGACACAGTTATCTCTCCCCTCCCAACTTTAAATTACTTTCCCAGTACTGATTTTATTGTTGGCATTATTATTATTCCCGATTTGATCCTGAGCTCCTACTGGCAGGAACAGTGTTTTGTTCACTTCGAGTCCACAGGTGCTCTCTAAGCACAGGGCTGCTACTCAATAAACAGGCAGCCTGCTGGACTGGTCACTTTTCCTGGGAGAAAACGTTTTGTTTTATAAATAAAAATGCATAGATTAAAAAAGTAATCATCTCATTTTAAATTATCTATTTTCATATTAACTATATGTTTTGTTAATTTATCATCTGCCATATTTCAGCATAATGAAAGGTGGGTAAGTGCCGGGGTACTTGTTCCAGCACCTAGAAGAGTTCAGCAATCTGGAGAAGGGGCTGTGGGTAACTTCATAAAGAGAGTTTTGAAAGGCATTTGGGGGTCAGAGGAGCTTAGCTAAAAGGAACTAAGATCTCCTGGTCTTAGGACCCCATGCTTTTTATTAACACAAATTGTTCTGAGGTGAGGTGGAGATATATACTTCAAAAGGGGTCAGGGTTTAATATACAGAAGCATTATCAGAATGGGGGAATTAGCGTACAGCTGTTCAGGTGTTTGGCCAGTAGGAGGCAATAACATGTAGATTAAGATGCCCTGAGCTGTCTGGCAGCAAACAATCCATACCTTTTCAGGTTTGGGGAAATGCCTTTAGCCATTCCCAACAGGTGACGACATATGTGACTTACCCCTTGTTGAGTCTCCAAGGTCCATCAACCTTTTGATGAAACTCTTGCAATTATGACATGCTGGAACTGGCTTCTGGCAGGTAAGGAAGTATGAGGTAAAGTCAAAAGTACCTTGGACTCCAATCAGAAGAGTTGGCTTAGAGTCCAAGCCCTGTGAGTAGTGGCAGGTCATGTGCGCACTCAAGCTTTAGTTCTCTCATTTGCAAAATAAGAGGCCTGCACAGAGAATGCGGATATCTTCTCTAGCTACAACTCTTCTGTGAATGTGTCTGTGCTGTGCAAAGAAATCACTTTGCACATTTTAGAAATATGCAATTTTCTACCAAGAATCATCAGTGCTCATTTATAGATAATTAAAAAGAAAATCTATGACTAGTAGAATACTATTGTCCAAAAGTTTCAATGTATTTATAATGATAGATATGCTAGTTATCTTATAGAGAGCTTATAAATAATGGATTTGGGAAACACTGAGTGGTATAGAAAAATCACTGCATCTACCACAGAAATCTGCCTCAACACAATATATAAAAAATCATTCACCAAAACTAATATTATCATGAACCTGCAACTTGAATTGAATTTTACTTTGTTGCTCCAGTGAGATCCACAAAAGCATGCTGTGCTTGGCTAAGCCCTGTACGCACAGCTACACATATTAAATGTGGAGGAGTTTGTGTATGCCCTTTTCCAAAGTGGGTTGAGTGCAAAGCTTTTAGGAAAAGTCACAGCTCCATGCATTTTTGAAGATTAATTACCACTCAGATACTTTCAGCTTTCCAATATACAATTGCATTAAGCATAAATTAACTACCTCAAGGCTGCATAATGGACAGTGGGTAGAGGACTTTCACATTTACATCTTTGGTTTGAATCTATCCCTGACTTAAGATTGACTGAAAGTCATTATCCTTTGTCAACTGTTCAGTGACTTATGAAATGAATTATTGGTCTTGGTTAAGTTCTTAGAGTAGGCAAATAACACCTTCACAAATGATGCTCATTGGGAGCTGCAAAACTTGAGAAAGAGGGTTCAAGATAGAATTGCTCATGGAAATTGAATTAGCGTCTCTCTGCTCCACTTTCTAAATATGTACTGAGGCTTAGAGCTTTGCCTTCCAAAAAAGAAGGATTTGAGTCTCTACAGTTGCTGACTGGCCGTCTTTCATTAGCATGATGGAGACAATTTAGGGCTTGTGCTTCTGGCTAGGACAGCACAATAATCCCCGATTTCTTTCTTCATATCCGAAGAAATCTCCAGGAGAGAGTTTTTGTTTTGTTTTGTTTTAAATTTCACGAAGTATAGAAAAAGCACTGTTTCCATAACCTTTATCATTGTCTCTCTGGGGACCAGAACATGTTGGTAGCAGATTGCTATTTCTATCTTGCTAGAAATAACATTGTTTAGTAGAAACCATCTTTCATACGGAGGTTTTTGCTGCTTGAGGTTTAGTTCTTGCTCTGTACCTGTCTGTAAAAGACTGAACATGGTTTGAGGCCTCAGTTTCCCCACATGAAGGTAAAGGGCATTAGATTGGATTTCTCAAGTCAAACTCTCTTCTGACTTGATTGGATCCTGGGACTGACACGTTTTTCATTTTCTGGAGGGTTGTGTGGTAATCCTGGGACTATCTGGAAGCCTGAAGCTTTTCTCCTAAGAAGGGATTAATATTTCAATCAGGGACTATTAGAGGGACACAGCTCTACTTGGAAATCACTAGCCGAGGAACATAGGGAATTTCACATGTAATGAAGAGTATAGATTCTTGGCAGTGAAAGCAGAGAATAGGTCGATAAAAGTTAGAATTTGAGTTTAAATGGGTAAGAGAAGCCTCCTGTAATAAATATCCCCACAGGGTGAGGCTGTAACTGGGAACAACTAAAGGAATCAGTCAGAGAAGAAGCCAAGTGTAGAGGTAACAGCTGAGTGTGAAAAGGTCAGGGGCTAGCAGGTGCCTGTGAGTTCTTATCATATACTAGAGGCCCGGTGCACAAAAATTGTGCACAGGTAGAGTCCCTAAGCTTGGCGAGCAATCAAGGACGATCAGGGCCTTCCTTCCCCTAGTAGCTGGCTGCCAGGTGGGGCCTTCCTTCATTCTGCACTGCCCCTGGTGGTCAGCACACATCATAGCAAGCAGTCAAACTCCTGACGGGACAATATGCATATTAAACTTTTATTATATAGGATATTTCATATATAATCAAGTTATCTCTGGAAGAATACATAAGAAACCTATAAGAGTAAGACAATTGTGTGCGTGGCAGACAGGAATAAAAAGGAATGTTACTGATTTCTAGT
>NW_006292687.1:2193436-2200339 GCF_000327345.1 Myotis davidii | reverse complement strand
TGAGGCCTGGCTGGCTGAAAGCAGGGTTCTGGGGTTTGTTTAGCTTCTATAATTGCAACATTGTTTCTTAGAGTGCAGCTCAGAGGCTGGCAGTGACAGGCAGGAACATTGGCTTCCTCCATCATTGGAGCAAGCAAGACTCCTGTTCGCTTCAGTTGCCTGGCTGCCGGCCGCCATCTTGGTTGGCAGTTAATTCGCATATCTTGCTGATTAGGCAGTGGGAAGGGTAGTGAAGTTATGGTTAATTACCATGTTTGTCGATTATTAGATAGGATGGTAAGAATTCTCCCTGATTCTCCCATCCTGTACTCTCCCCTTCCTTTTCTTTTCCTCCTTCTCTGCTCTCCCTCCTCACTTGGATTTCCTTCCTAGGTAACCTCCTTAATCACAATCAGTTTGAAAGTTTTCTTTATTTGGGTGACTTTCAGAACAATATTTTCAGCCCAGTTACTCCTTCTGACTTCCAAAATCACACATAAAACTAATGATATATCTCATTGGCATTCTCATCAACAATTAAAATGTAACATCTCCAAAGAGAATTCTAAATCCCTCCTTAACTTACCCCATAGTCTTTCCCATCTCAGTCAATAGCACCATCATAAATTAATTTATTGAAAACAGAAGTCATCTTTGATTCTTGTTTCTTCCTTCACTCATATAATTTACTATTTAGTGCAGTGGATTTTCCTTTTGCTCTTCCATGTTAGTCTGAACATCTACCATCTCTTATCCAATTTATATGGACAACATCTTTTTACCATGATTCTAATTAGCCCCCTCTCCCCTCTTGAAATCTTTTCCCACATAGTAGTATAATAATCTTTTTTAAAAATGCAAGATGAAAAACAACACTTTCCTTCTTAAAACCAGATGTGAGAAATTTATATTTCATCACTAGTTTTAGGCCACAGTCTGTGGAAATTTACAACAGCAGCAACAGGAAGATAGTACTGTCCTTTTTCTTTCTTTTCAAAATGTATTTTTACTAGAGGCCCGGTGAATGAAATTTTGTACACTGGGGAGTGGGGGAGGGTGGTCCCTCAGCCTGGCCTGTGCCCTCTGGCAGTCCAGGACCCCTTGGGGGATGTCTGACTGCCTGCTTAGGCCTGTTCCCCCCAAGCTGGCAGTCAGACATCCCTCTCACAGTCTAGCACCCCTAGCTCCTTACCGCCTGCTGGCACCGGAGGCGGGAGAGGCTCCCGCCACCACCACTGCACTCACCAGCTGTGGGCCCAGCTTCTGGCTGAGCAGCACTCCCCTGTGGGAGCACACTGACCACCAGGGGGCAGACGCTCAACACAGGAGCTGACCTCTGGTGGTCAGTGAGTGTCATAGTGACTGGTTGTTTCACCCTTTGGTCTATTTGCATATTAGGGTTTTATTATATAGGATTGATTTCAGAGAGGAAGGGAGAGCAAAAGAGAGATAGAAATATCAATGATGAGAGAGAACCATTGATTGGCTGCCTCCTGCACAGACCCTACTGGTGATCAATCCAGCAACCTGGGCAAGTGCCCTGACAGAGAATTAAACCATGACTTCCTGGTTCATAGGTCGACACTTAACCACTGAACAACACCAGTTGGGCAATACAGTCACTTTTTCCATTCATCAACTATGCCCTAACTATATGTCTTCTTCCAGTTTTTGCAATATGACACACTGTGTAATTCCTGGGGGTCTTTACACAGGCTGTTAGACTGCCCTTGTGTATTTTTACTTATAATTGTAGGGCTAGTTCCTTTTGATATCAGTTTAAATGACATCTCTTTAGGAAGATCTTCCCCAACCTTCTCTTTCAATCTCTTTTCATCTCCTTGTTATTGTTTGTTTTACATAGAGTGTCTTAGTCCCGGCAGTTGTTTTATTTATCTCTGTAATACTTGATTTTTTATTTTGTGATACTTTTTGTTTGCCTTTTTTCTCTTATACTTGGTCTGTTAATGTAGAATCTAAGATCCATGACAGAAGAAACTATATCTATTGTGTTTAGCACCATATCTTTAGAATGGTTTCTGGCACATCGTAAGTTCTAAATAAATATCCAATGCCTGCCTGACAGATTGAATGACTGATTTAAGGGAATTCAGTGTTTGGAGAATCTAGCTCCAGGAAAAGAAAGCTGGTAGGTGCTAGCTAAGGATCCTCGCTCTTAGAAGTTTCTGGGCTTGACCTTGGTGTCACAGTGGAGATTAGGCCTTAAGGAAGACAACAGGGAAAACTCTGGATTGTTTTGGGGTGTCAGGGTAAAAGCTCAATCCAGAAATTAGATAACAGTGGGGCTGATTGGCAAAGGTATGTTAGGGGCTTGACATTTGCAGGAATTTGCCCTGGTCAGGTGAGTCTTAGAGGAAATGTAGGAACCCAGCAGGAGGACCAATGTGTAACTCCCAGGACCCAGCAAATATGCATACAGGTGGAGAAGAGGGCAGGGGGCATTACTTTTGTCCAACTTGGAATCCCAAAATTTGGTTTAATGTCAGGCACTTATGAAATGCTTAATAAAAATTAGCAAGACATGGATGAGTGTTGAATGAATGAATGACAGATTACGCTATGTATGGAAAAGTATTAGTGTAATTCTGGCATATTAGACTTGACTCCCCTACCCTTTCTATTTATACATGTTAGCGAATGATGGAGCTGGCACTGCCTTCAAACTGGTTGGGTATGGTCCTGCTGGTGTGACTGAGTGGTTGAGCATCAACCTATGAACCAGGAGATCATGGTTCAATTTCCTGTCAGGGCACATGCTCAGGTTGCCTCCTCCATCCCTAGTGTGGGGCATGCAGGAAGCAGCCAATCAATGATTGTCTCTCATCATTGATGTTTCTCTCTCTCTCTCTGTCCCTCTCCCTTCCTCTTTGAAATCAATAAAAATATATTTTTTAAAAACACTGGTTAGATGTAGCTGTGGGAGTGGGTTGGGCTCTTGGAGGAATTTGGATCTTGCTATGTGGAAGTTGGGGAAGAGAGTGATGATGGGAAATGAGGCTGAAGTAGCATTACTGCCTGAAGCAGTGAGCGGAATTCCTAAAGAGAACATTAATATCCTCAGTGCTCAAGTGACATTTCTCCAAGACTTTTGTAGTGAAGTGAGTTAGATTAAGTGTTATATAATTAACCCTAAGAAATGAGCTTTAATCAAGTATTCAATTCTATAATTCCATTGTCCCCTGATCTCTCTACTCTTTCTTAGTTCTTTTGGTACTCAATGCTATTTTATACTAGATTGATATCTGTTGAATCAATTTCTCTGGCTATCTAAATGACATTTTCTCTCAAAGAGAAATAGCAGGTCTTCATTCCCTTAGTATATTCATGCCCAAAGGCTAATACAGCAAAGATTCATAAGATTGGAGGCTTGAAACAAAAAAAGTATATTTTCTCATACTCTGGAGGCTAGAAGTCTGAAATCAAATTGTTGGCAAGGCCATACGCCCTCTGTAGAGTCTAGGGATAAATTTTTCCCTCTTCCCAGCGTCTGGTATTTGCCAGTAATCCTTGGCATTCCTTGGCTTGTTGATGCATCACTCTAGTCCAGCCGTGGGCAAACTACGGCCCGCGGGCCGGATCCGGCCCGTTTGAAATAAATAAAACTAAAAAAAAAAACAAAGACCGTACCCTTTTACGTAATGATGTTTACTTTGAATTTATATTAGTTCACATAAACACTCCATCCATGCTTTTGTTCTGGCCCTCCGGTCCAGTTTAAGAACCCATTGTGGCCCCCGAGTCAAAAAGTTTGCCCACCCCTGCGTCTCTGCTTCTGTCTTCACATGCCCCTTCTCCCCATATTTGTTTCCAATATTCTCTTTTCTTACAAGACCATCCACCCTAATTCAGTATGACCTCCTCTTAACATTATTAAATCTGCAAAGGTCCTATTTCCAACTAAGGTCACGTTTGCTGGGTGTGAATTTTGGGGATATACTATTGAACCCATATCTACAGTGAGAAAAAAAAGTACTACTGTGGGACAGGCCCAGGATGAGGACCTTGTTGAGGAAAGCTTGGGAACTTTTCACAGTGAATAGTTTTGTTTCACAGATAGTTTTCACAAGGGTCGGTGCCTTAAACATTTTTATATTTTCCAGTCTCACAAATGGTGTCAAACAAATTTGAATAAATGTATTCTACTAATGACCTTCTTGGCTGCCCACCTCCTCAGCCCTCCAAGACCACTCAGGGGTTATGGTGGGAAGTAGCTAGGTTCAGATGCCTTGCTCTCCTGGGAATGCCAAACCTTGTTTCTGTCCTGTGATCAATATGTTCGTGACTCCTTTGGATTCTTAAATTTTGAGGCAGTAGTCTAAGAGATTACCTGTTCAATGTTACTGAATGACAGGTCCTTAAATGAACTTTTTAAAGATAATATTTTTATAGACAATCTACTTAAAATATATGAGATGGTTGACACAAATAGTTGTCCTTCAATTGACAGCCAGCTTAGTTAAAATCCACTGTATTATTCGTTAAAAATGTTTAGATAGGGTAAACCTAAACTTCAAAACAAATTAGCCTGCAGAGAGAGAGAATACTAATAATATGTTCTATTTGCATGGTGTGTTCTAATTATCTCATTTGATCACTATGGGGTAGGCAAACATAGATAATTTTCTTTAGTGACCAAAAAGGAAAATGAGGGGTTAAGTAGCTACATTAAAGATAACAAGGAAATGGCTCTGGTCCATGTGGCTCAATGGTCTGAGTGTCAGCCTGTGCATAGAGGGATCTCAGGTTTGATTCCCAGTCAAGAGCACATAGCTGGGTTTTAGGTTCATCCCCAGCCCTGGTTGGGGTGCATGCAGGAGGCAACCAGTCCAATGTGTCTCTCTCACATTGATGCTTTTCTCTTTCTCTCCCTCCCTGCCTCTTCCTCTCTCCTTCCCATTCTCTCTAAAAATCCATGGGAATGAGTATCCTTGGGTGAGGATTTAAAATAAAAATTGTATTAAGAGAAAAGCAAATTAGGAGAGTGCGAGGACCTCATGTCTTTCTTAGTCCCCTGCTCTTTCCAGAGTACTCCCCTGCGTTTCACTGCCTACAGTGGCTGAATTGTTAAATTAAATGCTTATTTTGACAATGTCTACTCAGCCTAAAGAAGTTATACTTTACATCTCCGATTTAACTTGGACATCCTATGGATTTTGTTTAGGAACTACTAGATTTTTTTTCTTCACATTTAATTAGTTTTAACATTATTTTTTTTCAAACTCTTATTTTATCATAATCACAAATAAAAGCATACATTTAAAGAAGAGGAAAAGCCTGAGTACTTGGATGAAGAATATCAGGTTCATAGGCCAATGGCTTGAGATTAAGTCCTATGTGATTTGGGGTGAACCACTGGCCTCCAAAAGTGCATAAGTGAACTGCGCTAAGGTGGGTCTCTGCGCTTGTTGGCCTCCTGATATTTCAGTATCTGGATGTGAGTGAGGGGGCAAGATCTGGTGGGAAGAGTTTGGAACCAAATTGGTCATTCTGGTTGCATTGCCAATTAGACTCTACTCAGCACATGCACGACTTTGGGCCTATTGATATTTGCTGTGACACTTAAATGTTCAGCACAGTATTGATTCTGAATGTCAAGCCCTTTGCTTAGGTGCTGTTTCTGTGCGATGAGCAGATTATCACAGAATACTAATTGAACACTTTAAACACACACACACACACACACACACACACACACACACACACCACCCACAAGCAGCAATTTAAATGCACATTTAACCAGCTCATTTCCAATCTTGATAGAAGCAAAATGGCAGTGTTTTAAGTGTTACTGAATAGTTTGTACAGACTGAGACTGAAATATTTTTAAAAAGGGAATTGCTTTCTACCCAAATATATAATTTACTGTTATAAAATAAGGTTATATTGTTCAAAATGCTACCTAGGCCAGTTAATAACCAGATTAGAAACAAAGATGAAATAGAATATTAATCTGAGAGAGGAAAATGTTATTTCTTTATACAATTAAGGGAACAAAAAAATGAAGTTTAATTGGCTTCATAATTATAGTTAAAAATACCGAAGGTTTTGAAAAAAGAAAATTTCCAAGTTTTTCTAAAGCATCTATAGGAAAATTGATGAGAATATATTATAAACATAATTTCAAATAGTTGGAAGACTATTTGTTGGTAAATATCTGGAAAAGACAGATAAGCTGATTAACGTTAGTCTACGTTGTTGTAAAATCATTCCTAATACTCTGTAATGAATGATTTAGTATCTTGGAAGCATGGGCCAAACTAAGAATCAAAGTTGTTTACATCTACACGATTCCTGTATTTTCATAGGTGCACAAAAAATCATATCAAAAACTCTCACCACAACCTCAACATCTATTTTTTTTCTTCTTGCCCAATAGGGGATGTCCCCACCTAACATACCCCACCACGGTGGTAATACTGGCTCCAGCCCTTGCTTTCCTGGCACTCTCTCTGCTGGCCAACTTCAGTGCTTCTTCATGTCAGGGTGTGATGTGCCTTCTCCTCTTGGGAGTTGTAACAACAAACTCTTCTTTCAAAGGTATTGACTTTCTCGTGTTATTAATCAGTCACGTCTATAAATTAAATTCCAGGTACATTTAAAGCATTGTTTGAGAGTTTAATTTTAAAAGATTCTATTACAAGCTTGTTCATCTTTTTTGACATATATATATGTATGTAGGTGATTGATAGACATACAAATGGATTAGATCATTTTACTAGCTATTTCTAGAAGTGTAGTTTAAATTAGCGAGAAAATCTTTAACCCACGCCTAGTTGCAATGGCTTTACGTCAATGAACCCAAAGCTAATAAAAATTAGACCAATATATTTTATGATTTAATATATGAAGTCCTACCATGTCCATGCATCATATAAGAGGCCTTCTTTAGTTCTAGTCTCCTCT
>NW_006292687.1:2175853-2193156 GCF_000327345.1 Myotis davidii | reverse complement strand
CATGTTAAATGTGATAACGCCAGATACCACCTCTCTCTTATTTGCAATGTTATCTCCTTCGGAGCACACATGCAGCTGATGACTTGTGCTGTTGGGGCACTTTAAGAGGTCATACTATCAGGAAAAAAAAAGGTGGAGTTTTAAAGGCTGTACCGGGCTCTGCTCAATGTAATCCAATACAGTGGGTCTGATCCTGTCGAGTGCATGAAATACTCCGGAGGGTGCCAGGCAGTCTGCGGAGCCCCTGTGAGCTCACTTGCTTCTGGTTTTGCGTGATGATAAAGCCCCCATGGCCACTGCATCCATTCCAGTATCACTAATTACCACCCCTTCTGATCCTGGAATGCAACATTGGAGGATCATGCTACTTCCCAGAGGACCTTCTGCCTGTTCCCAAGTAGGGCTCCCTCTTCCCATTTTTTTTTGTACCATCTTTCCCTCTCCCTCACCCCCATGATCTCCTACTATTTGAATTCCTTGTTGAATTGAAAGTATTGGAATTGAAACTCCTTGAAAAGAGAGGCTTGGGTCTCCAACCCAAATGTAAGTTTATGGTGGTTGCTTTGAGTCTGGAATGTTTTTTCTTGTATATTTTAGCCAGTGGCTGTCCTAGGTAGGTGCTCATTTATAGAATGAATGAATTCTGCCACTACTCTAGTTCTCATAATGGGGATGTCCGGTTGAGCCAGTGGGGGCTTGTAATTTTATGCAGCATTGTTGACACACCTTTGCAAGGTCCATCTCTTTTAGGTTGTTTAAATCCAATTTCTCCAGGGCAGTCTCTTTAATGAAAGGCCACATTTCCTAAAGTCCAGCTGGGAATAGGACTGTCCTCCTGCAGCAGCTGGGCTGTAATTGCTGAACATAAACAAACATCGTCTGGAATAGAGCCATCTTCTAACTCTGGATACTATTCGTTCCTAAGACTGCCATGGTCATTTATTACTAATGACAGGAATCTGTAGCGGGCTGCGGCTGGCAGGCGTGTTCTTATGCAATCAGCATTTCAAACTGGCAGTGTGCTTTTGGAAAAACAAACAGCCTAAACTTATGGCTTTGGTGCCTCGATCTAATTTCCGTGTCCTCAGGAAGTCTTTCCTTGTCACAATATGATCTATTTGTTGCTCATGTAACAAATTCAAGTAGAGTTGTGCATTATTGCCATATGCTGCTATTTAGATTCTTCTACGTCTATGTATGCACCTTTAAGGGATAAATGAGGTTGTTTAGGAAAGCAACTGTTTCATATTCGAATTATTCAAGGCTGTCAGCACAGAAATTTGACATTGTTGAATGGCTAGAAATAAATAATCACTGAACTGTATAAGGGGTCGTCCAGTACAAACCTCCGAGTTGACAAGAAAAACGGGAGGGGCAAAGCCCAAAGAGGAAGATAATCTACTCAGCTTGTTGGACCCCCTACATTTTTGCTTTGCAGAAATCAAGGATAACCAGCCCCTAATTACATGCTCAGCCCTGCCATCCACAATGATATTATCCCTGTTTTAGACCAGAAGAAATTTAAGGAAAATTACAACTTAAAATGAACAGTTCAGCCTTACCTGGGACATATTCTAATCTTATATCTAAATTTTCAGTATTTACAGGTGGTATTTTTTTTCTTTCTATGCTTCTTGGGCCAAGCCTCCTAATGTGTATGCTGAATTTTACAAGCAATTACCAATTCATTTCCCATTGTAGCTCTAGATAATATTTCAGGGAATATTTACTATGTGTCCACATACTGTTTTAATTATGTGTGTTTCTTTATTTGATCCTCCCAACTATCCTGTGAAGTAAATACTATGGTCCCATTGTACAGTTGAGAAAAATGACGCAGAAAAAGGTTTCATTTTTTTCCAAAATCAGTGAGTGAGTAGCTGAATCACAATTCAAAGCCACAGCCTGACTCCAGAACCCATGCGCTTAAAAAAGCTATCGGTGACTTTTACTTGATTAAAAAAAATGGTATCAATTGTCACCTTGAAGGGATGTATTGTGCTTTATGGAGCTTTCACTGGTGGACAAGGGTTCAGATGTCAAGAGTGTCATGACTGCATGAAGGACTTGGCCAAGGTGAAATTGCCTACACTGGTTTACAACGGAATGAAAATGCTTGTTGGGTGTTTTTCTTTGTTGTTTTTTAAGATGAATAAAAAGCAAGGTCTGGTTAAGCATAAATCACAGCACATGTAAGAGGATAATGGTCAGTGTTACAAGAATTGCTTCCTGCATGAGATCTGAGGAGTTGGTGCAGTCCATAAATCCATCAGGGAAGGGATTCAAACCAGTGATATGGGCAAGTACTGAGGGGAGCTGTAAAAGGGTGGATGGAATGGAACTCACAGGCCAGCCAAACGTAGCTAATACATGTATGTCTATTTGGCCTCTGTCCCGGAATTTCCTGTGCTGAGAGCAATAAAGTTGTCTGTTATGTTAATGAGGCCCTTTTGCACCTAAGATGGGGGCTGGTAGCCAGTGGAGCCAACCAAGGGATTCCAGGACTAGAACTCTCAGTCCTACCCCCAGATGTTCTGGGAGGGGAGAAGGGCTGGAGATTGAAAACAGTCACCAATGGCCAATAATGATTGGATCAGCCATGATTGGATCTGCCATGCCTATGCAATGAAGCCTCCATAAAAACAAAAACAAAAACAAAAACAAAGGAAGAGCTTCCAGGTTGGTGAACATGTGGATAGATAGTCTAAGAGAGTGGGTTGCCTCCTGGAGAGGGTATGGAAGCTTCATGCCTCTTCCCACATAACTTGCCCTATGCATCTCTTCCCCCTGGCTATTATGTATTGTAAGTATTATTTTATATTAAACCAGTAATCTAATAAATACAAGATTTTTCTGAGTTCTGTGAGCCCCTCCAGCTAATTAATGGAACCGAAGGGAAGGGAAGGGGTCGTGGAAAGACAGCTGTTCAGAAGCACAGATAACAACCTGGGCTTGTAATTGGCACCTGTAGTGGGAGTGGTCTTGGAGGACTGAGCCCTTCACCTGGGTGAGACGTCTCTGAGTAATAGAATCAGAACTGTGTTGTGCTATAGAATACCGAGCTGGTATCGATGAATTACCTGGTGCTGTGGGGGGAAATCCGCACATTGGAATTGGGAGTAGAATCATTAGAGACACAAGAAAGTGCAGTCAGGGACATAGCATGTGGACAGACATATAGACAGTGAGCAACAGAAGAAGCAAACCCTATACATACTGCTGGATTTCAGACCTAATTGCAGTTCTTTTGCCCATCAGGTGGGAATCAGAACAAGACAAATGCTTTCCCCTTTGGCTCTTTTTCATCGTCCAGAGAGGCCTTGTCTGACCCCAGTTATTTCTGTCTCCGTTAGTCTCAGGACACCTGCCTCTTCTTCCCTTTGTGTACACAAATATGTATATACTCATTTATGCCTACTTATTGCCTGTTTTCCTGACTCAAATACAAACATTGTGAAGTTAGCATCCCTTGCTATTTTATTCACAGTAGAATTTCCAGGGCCTGTTCATAAATATGCATCAAATGAATAAATGAATAAACAGGGATCAGGAACAGGGATAAAAGAGATTAGCCCATTTAATATAATGAATTGGAGCTGAGGAGGAGACAGACAGTGGAGGGAAAAAAGATCACTTATGTTGAATTACCACATTACCATCACTTAGCATTGATGAGCTCCTCAAGTTCTCTAGTCCTGGATATTATGGGTAGATAATGAAGACAGAAGACAGACATGTTTGCAAAGTCCCTTTCAAAATGTCATTGGTGGGAGGGGTTTTGTCCCCTGATAATAAGCTATTTGGAAATTCTTTGCTGTCATATAGAATGTTCACCAGAAATGGACATGTGTTTACCTAGTATTTCCAGTAAAACATCTTTGAAAGCACAGAATTAAAATGTCAATGGGTTAGCTTATTTCACTGATGCCTATGTGAAATGAAGTTTAAGAATATCATATTCTTTCTATTTTCTCATCAGACCACACACACACAGAGTACAGCCTCTCCTTCTCCTCTCCTCCCCTTCCCAGTGGCCTCAGTCTTTTCATTAAAGAAAACTCACTCATACAGGCTTCTCCTGAGGAAGTGTGATTACCGAGGATGCCAAGAAGCACTCTGGGAACCTCTAACGGGGAAGACACAAGACAAAGCAAATAGCAGGTCATTTTTCCAAGAGATGGGCCCCCTGTCATGAGGAAGCTCTCCAGGCTGCCTTTCCTTTTATGTTTTTATTTGATTTTTAATAAAGAATCTTAAGGCTGTGAGCTGCCTGCCCTCCACAAACCCCCAAACACAGAATTACACTTGAGAGGCTAGAGGGAGGGAATGATAGTCGCCTGGAAAGTGTGCAACCAAGAAAGTGGTATGCAATGAGCTTCTTACCCCTGCTCCTGTCTTGAGGCATGGTGAAAAGAAGGTGCCTCTTATTAAAGGGCTGCCTGCTATATGGGGTCTCCTTACAAATTTAGGACTGCAGCTGACAGGCCTGTGCAGATCCTGTTTATCTATTATTGATGCCTGCTTTCACTCTCTTTTTCTCAGAAAGTTTCTCCTTTTATCCACCCCAAACCTCAACCTATTTTTTAGACCACAGTGAGAGCTAAAAACAAAGGCTGTGTCAAAACAAATAAGCCGTTTGAGCCCTTAGACTCATTCTGTCACTTTTTTTTTTTTTAAATCAGAGAAAGTAATGACTTAGCATTTGGACAGATCACTTACCTACTTTCAGATTTTAATGAGACAATTATGTGGTAAATTCTGAATTTTACTATTTGTATTTCAGTTCAATTCTTTACTTTGTGGAACCACACCTAAGAGATAATAGAGACGAGGTTGGAACTTCTTCATGGTTCTGGAGTGGCAGTCATGCCTCCCATCC
This sequence comes from Myotis davidii, assembly GCF_000327345.1. Lineage (NCBI taxonomy): Eukaryota > Metazoa > Chordata > Mammalia > Chiroptera > Vespertilionidae > Myotis > Myotis davidii. The sequence goes on along the minus strand of NW_006292687.1, from coordinate 2,188,277 downwards.
TCCCTCCCTCCTCTTTCCATGCCCTTTAAAAGGCACTGTCTGGTACAAGAATAAGTGGCCAAACTTGTAAGGCACTTTGTCAGGAAAGGGACACCCCTCTCAAACCCTGGCTGAGGTTTTGCCCAGCCCTATTCCCATATACATATTTCTTGATAATTGATAATTGCAATGTTATTAGTCAAAATTTCCCTATTTTGTTTGTATACTAGAATGATGCTACTGGAGTCTGTTTATACATTGATAAACCTAAAGGACAGAAAGGAAAATCCTTAGAAGAAAGGGTTCTATTGAAGATACATCTTGCATGTCTTGTGTGTGTATTTCCACAGGCCACAGTGATTAGCTTTGATGTAGAACATAGAAACAATAAGACTATTTGGTTATGTTGAACAGCTTTATCTCCCTTTGTTGTTTAAAAAGTACCAAGTAATTTTATGGTATCAATAACTCTTGTTTATGCATTTCAGAACAGTGATCTCTTGGGAAAATAAAATTTATTTGGGTGAAATTGTAAAATGCATAATTTGTATCTGAAAACCAGAAGTTGACAGCAAGTTTGTATCTTTTTTTTAAATCAAATGTGTCTCAAGAAAAAAAAAAGAACATTTCTCATTTTTATAGCTATAAACGGTACCGCATAACAAGGACAGAGCTTTTCAATTGTGAAAAATGATGCCAAGAATGACTGCAAAAGATAAATTCTCCACACACACTCCCACAATGTTACAACTTTCATGCCAGGTGTACCTATTTTTCTAAGATGGCTTTACAAGAAAATAGATATTTTCCCACAGAGGATAGGGTCCGTGGTGCTTGTGTTAAATGCCAGGTTTTGCTTTCAACAAGGCCCCATAGTTATGAGTATTCACCGTAATGCCATAAAGTCACATCATAAATCTATGTAACTACTTTCTTTTATATTCATTATTTGGGAGCAGAGGCAATACTCAGAATTAGAAGTAGCGTCCACCTGGTCTGTTAGGCAGAAAAGGCTATAACATATGCATTTTTTAAACAAACTCAATATGGCATATTGTACAATGAGAATGTGCTAACCCAGTTATAGCACCCATAATTTGAACATGTTTTTTTTTTATCTGACAGAAAGATATTTGACCAATAACTGATTTATCTATGTATTTATATGGTATAATTATTGTCATTTTAATAATGTCAAACACATTTAGCTTCATTCATCTTGTCAGTTAAAAATTAAAACCTGAGATACTGTAGAGGTAAAAAATAAAAGTGTAGTAACCTTCAGGACCAGTTTCTCAGCAAAACCTTATTCAAGTTAAGTCCCTCTTGACCACTGAGGTTCTCATTCATATTCCCTTTTTATATGGTTTTGGGCCAGACTGATTCATCACACCTTTTCCTCAGATTCTCTTCAGATAAGAACCTGCCTCAAAATCCCTTATCTACCTCCCCTATTCAAATTGCTTCCTAAATAGGTTTTCAACTCCCATTTTAAAGTATATTTCTAACTGTGTAAAACTTTGGTTTATGGAGATTGAATCCCGGGCATTTAAATAAAAAAGGAGGAGAATATATTTGGGGTAAAAATAATACTCTAAACATTCCCTAGAACCACTAGAACCAGTCAAAGAATGTAGCTACCCTATTACATTACTATTATGGCACCCCAATTGTCTTCAAGGAGCATGCAATCGGGAGGTAAGATCGGTGTAAGGAAATGATTGTCAAACCAATTAACATAGAATTAAGTGTTGATCTGTGGTGTTTTGGACTGCCATGCAGAAGGAGACAGAGAAAGGGGGGGCTAGTCAAGGTATGCTAGAGAAAGGTCAATGTCATTTTGAAGGAAATTAAGAAATGACTTATGGTCAATTATTCTCTTACTTTTTCCATCCCATTGTGTACCAAATGCTTTAGAGTCCCTCAGTGTTCTCTGAAATACCAGTATTATCTTTGAATTATTAGAATCAGATCTAGGAATCCATGGACACCTCTCACTTAGGCTGTTGTAAATGAACATTAATTAAGCAGCGAATCTCTGTATACTGCACTAGTTGAACTCTGATCTACTTGAGAAGTGAAAAATTCAGACACCAAAATAGACATCTGGTAGATATCAGAGTTAACTTTACTGTGTTAAGTGACTTCATATGTCTTATACACTAAATCCCTCAAATAGAAAGTGTACCTATCATGTCAGGTGTCATCCATGGAGTTAGGATGGCTACTACAATTTGTTTTGAGAGCACCTATGTAGAGGATTGAATTGCTTTATCCTAGGAGTGTAGCAGGGTGTTTATCCCAATATTTTGACTGTGTTGTCTCAAGAATGTTTTGCTCTTGCTCTGCATTACATATATTTTAGAGATGGGTATGTAAGACTGTGTCTCTACCTCTTCCACCCCATCTCATCTCTTTCTCTGTTTCTCTTAGTTGAAAGAAACTCCCATGTTGATAAACAAACAAAATAAATAGTCTTTACTAATATATAAACAAATAGTGTTTAACATGACAATAATGGCTTTTCCATTTGTTTTCGGAACAACTTGGCTTCCAAGATTTGCTTTTTATAGTGGTTGGCACAGGTTAAGCCATTGCCTACCATCCTGAATATCTTGGGGTCTTGGCCACAAAGGAATCTTATCATGATGTATTATACTTTCTGGAAAACAACCTAACGAACAAACAAAGAAAAAAACCCAACAGCTTCCAGGACAAGATAGTTCTTGGTAAAGGGTGTTCCTCAGGAGCTTAATCATAAGTTGTTGGTTTTTTGACTAGCAAAATGCAAAAGTAATATTAAACCACTTGATTTTGTCAATTTTATTTCCTGGTTGCATCTCCTCCTCTAACCTCTCCCTCCCTTTTGCTATCTCACTGGTCTAAGACAGTTCTAATATTTACTAATGGAGAATTGAGGCAATTATTCAGATAATTCAGGTTCAAAAAATGTCACACAACACTGTTGACTGATTTTATTATTTTTCACAATATTGATTTTCTTGGCCTGAAAAGCCTTAATAAGTGTCCACTTGGCCTTGAAATTCACATATAAAGACAGCTTCCAGCAATTATCAAACAAAAGATGAAATTTTAAGGCCTTTTGGAGCATTCAATTTCTTTTGGTCCTACCACATGAGAGCCAGGCTTTATTTTCATGACCACATCAATTGCTGTGTTTCAGATAATACAGTCTGGAAAATGCAGGAGGAGGATGAAATTATTCTTGAAGCTCTTACCCTTTCTAGACCATGAAGAATTTTAAAATATTTTTTTATTAAAGCATAATTGGCATACAATATTATATTAGTTTCAGTTGTACCAGCACAATGATTCATTTATATATCTTACAATGTGATCACACTAAACCTCATGACCATCTCTCAGGTGTTAAATTATCACAATATTATTATGTTCCCCTTCACCTTTTTCACTCCCCCTGCCACACACACCTCCCCTCTGGCAACCATCAGTTGATGTCTGTTTCTATGAGTCTGTTTTTGTTTTATTTGTTTGTTTGTTTGTTTGTTTGTTTCCACATGTAAATGAAATAAGATGATGTTTGTCATTCTTTGACTTATTTCACTTAGGATAATACCCTATAGGTCCATCCATGCTGTCATAAATGGCAAGATTTCATTCTTTATATTGCTGGGTAATATTCTATATCTAATATATATCTATATCTATATCTACCTATATATAATCTATCTATCTATATATCTATATCTATCTTCTTTATCCACCCACTCATCCATCAATGGACACCTAGGTAATATCCTTGTCTTGGTTATTATAAATAATGTTGCAATAAACAAAGGGGGATCATATAATTTTTCAAGTTAGTGTTTTTGTTTTGTTTGAATAAATACCCAGAAGTGGAATGGCTGGGTCACATGGTAGCTCTATTTTTAGGTTTTTGAGACATCTCCATACTATTTTCCATAGTGGCTGCACCAATTTACAATCCTACCAACAGTGCATGAGGGCTCATGAAGAATTTCTTAATGTGAGCCTGATCAGTGCTGTATCAGAAGAGGCATTTGTAGAAACTAGTGATAACATCAAGAGGACTTCAACATTTACATTGCCCTCTGAAATAGAAAATTAATACTGCCTTCTCCTGAAAATGCTGGATGTGTGCATATTTAGATAACTTTTATTAGCTAGCAATTTAGAATCCAGTGAAAGTCAGCATCTTCCTAGTCAGTTTACATACTTAATTAAAACTCTATTAACTTTATTTACTATGCGAATTAATGATTTGGGGATTTGTGGATTAGAGGACTTTTGTTAGGGAGCTGGAATGTGCTGATATCATGGGCTTTCTTCATAGATTCTGTCAATCATATACATGGAAACAGTTGTTTCACAAGTCATAAAGGTTTGAGGCAGAGAAAGAAGGGCTCATTGTTTGGGGAAAGTAAACTTTTAAATCTTCCCATTTAAATGTACATAGTTAATTTTAGTCTCCAAGAAAAAAAAAACACCACACTTTAAAATGAGATCCTCTCTCCTTGATTGGAAGGTAACAAGTTCTCCAGTTGACAGAGAGCACTTCATAACATAGGGACAGACTGGGGCAGCATGGGATCTTGTGTTTTGTAAGATCTTCTTGCTTAAGGAGGAATGTCTCTTCACTTTTTCAATTATTTGTGGACATTATTTAATGGTTTAAACAATTTTAAATATATTTAAACACATATGTTTTGAATTGTCTTGTTGCTGGTCTGTAAGTTAAGCAGGATAGTTTATGAATTCCAATTTTAAGTGGGAACACTGAGTTACAAAGATCCTGAGGGTTTAGACTCTGTGGCCAAAGTCACACAGAGAAAGCAGACATGGTCACTCATAATTGGATACTGTCTTGAGTCTCCAGGGGCCTGGTATCTATTTTTTTTAGCAAAATGCCTAAGTGTGACTCATTCCATTTGGTCATGTGTGGCATATATAGAAGGAAGAACAAGAGTGGTCCTAGCCTGGTAGCTGAGTTGGTTAGAGCATCGTCTGATATGCCAAGGTTGTGGATTTAATTCTCAGTCAGGGCACATACAAGAAGCAACCAATAAATGCATAAATAAGTACCAACAAATTGATGTTTCTCTCTCTCTCAAAAAAAATCAATAAACTGAAGATACTTTTTAAAGAGTGGGTCTGGAGGCTAGATGACCATGGCCTTTTCAGAAGAGTCAAGGGGAGGGGAATACTGGAACATCCCAGACACGTTCTTTTTCAGCTATGGTTATAGATGCTGATGTGAGATGTTTTTTTCTTGTAGTGGTGGTTGTGGTTTTTGTGTGTGTGTGTTTTTTTTAAGTCATGTTCCTTTTGGACTCCTATTGAATATGCAAAAATATATTCTAGGTATATAGAGATAATAATCTAATTTACATATGTTATGTTACTTTTCTTCCTTTGAATACTTGCCTGGATGGATTAGTTCAATAAATCAGGTTAAGAATAATTAATCCATCAAAATGTATTTATTTAACATTTGCTATGTGCCTGGTTCTAGGTTACATACTGTGCAAGAGGAAGAAAATCAGGAAACATGGTCTCAATTTGGGTACTGACTATATTCTGAGAGGTCCTGCACTCACATCTCTCCCCAGCATCAACCTGAATGATTCAGGTAAAATGGGGAGGAGCTGTGTGATACCTGAGTGCTCAGTCTGAGAGGCCAGGACTGCTGGGGTTTGTTCATAGTGAAACCGTAATGTAATCGTGAGATTTCTGTATCTCAGTGATGGTTCCCCAGACTGCTACCCCTCAGAGCTGTCTCCCTATCCCCATCTCTGGGAGGTGATTTAGGCACCTCTCCTGTGTAGGTGCTATGCCTCAAAGACACAGGGTGATGGGAGGGACTCAGTGAAGTCCAAATCCCTGATAGGCAGTTTCAGGCTGTTGGGAATTCCATTTATGTGAACAGCTAAGATGTGTGAACTCTCACCTGCCTCACGGATAGGAGTCTCTTTTCTTGTTTCCGATGATTATAACTCAGGAAAGGGAGAGTGGGGGCGATGTTTCCTTTTAACTTTTCTTTTAGAAGAACACCCTAAAAATACCTCTCTCTTCTACATATGGGGTCACTACATGCTTTCTAATGTGTAATCTTCTTCTCACCGTTGCCTGTCACTTCTAGGCACAGTCCTCATCTAGAAGTGTGTGTGTGTGTGTGCGCGCGCGCACACGCCTGTGTGCAGGACGTATATGTGTATATGCATCTGTGTGTAACGGAGTGTGTTGAGGATATAATACAGGGTAGTGCTTCTTTTTTTGCCTAGGAATAATTGGTGTTAGTTTATGGAGGGAGGGCTATTTGTGTGTGCCATTTTTCAGAAGTAGATATTTGAAATGATTGTACTCAGATTGCTAAGTTCCCCCACACCCTTTGGGGGGTGGAAGTGGGGGGTCTCAAACAGGAATGCTCTGCATTTTAATTCTTGTTTTCCCTCCTGAGGTGAGTTATTTTTAAGGTTGTCAATTTAAAGTAAAAATACTCTTCTAAAGCATTGGGATAAAATGGAAAACGGCGCTTTGATATAATTTGGGGAAAAGCTCTTGGATCCTAACATTGTGTCTAAAGTTAGGTCCATGTAACAAATGATTATTTAACCAAGTAAAAGCAAAGAGCCAAGCAGCGTAGAATATTAAAGTTCCTCTCCAGGGCGCTGGGCACCGTGAGGGATTAACAGAAGTCCCTTTCCTGTGATAGACTGCAAATGAAAGAGACAGAATCTGATTCAGTGACAAACAAAAATAGCAGAGCATGATCAGGACACGGGAAAGAGCTGTGGAGGCACAGGCGGGTCATCAGGCCACAGTTTCAAGTGCTAATGGTTTTACTCCTGCATCTTCCATCAGTGGGACACGCTTTGTACTCTCAGCCGCTGCAACACTTTGAAGGTCCTTGCATTTATTAAATTTCTATGTGCTGTGTTTCTTTTCTTTTTCCTCCTTTTATTTCATCCCATACACAAAGGAAGGAACACGTTTATTGATAAATCACCCAATGAAATACAGATCTGTTGCAACACAATGCCTACCTCCTATTAGCATTCTTGTTAGTTTTAAAAATTAATTCACCCACAGACATGCATTCCCAGCATGATACATGAAGATAAAGAGAAAGCTCCCTTTCTACAAGAAAAAACATACTAGGAAAATGAATACATTTCAGAATGAGGAATTGATTATGATCGATTCACCAGGTGAAATGTCAAGGCCTAAGCATGTATTTTAGGAACAAGCCAAGGTTGGCCATTAAGAAATAACAACATTAAACTGATATTTACAAGTAGATCTGACTATGTTTAATTCCAAGAAAGGATTCCTGTGGTCAGGACAAAGCCCATGCCGACTCTGTAGACAGGGATGAGGGGTGCCCCTGTCAGAGCCCCTTTACATTGCGGGAGAAAAGCAAACAGTGTCAGGGAAAATGAGGACTCCAAGTGGATCTTTCCTCAAAGTGAAGGGCAGTCCCCCCACTTTCTCTTGAGACGTTTCCTCCCTATTCTGGGGACTGTACAGCCGCCGTTCTGGCTGGCTCACACGTTCCACTTGCACGTATGCCAAATCCCTCTCCTGGGTTTCTGCGAGAGTAGTTAATCTACCGAACAGCGTTTTGATTAGACAAGAAGATCGTTTCATCTTATCTGGGGACAAGGAAGTGGCATGAACAAAGGCTCTGCTTATGTCTCTCTTTCTAAATGAATTCCTAATCTGTGGAAGGGTTCCTGATAGAGTGGTCTCCGCTCAGGCGCTCTCTGCTAAGGCAGCCTGTTCCTCCAGGGTAAAGGCAGACAGAGCTTTCTGCAGCCCATTTGCACCCATCTTCTGAATTCATTTGAAACACGGCATCCAGGTCCAGGGAAAGTGAATTTTGACTCTACATAGTTAAATGAGTAGGGGTTATAGCAGGAAGAAAATGATTGAAAATAAATTCTGGCTTAGAAGGGTTCTTTATAAGACAGGAAATCAGGAAGAATCTATTTTTTTTTTCTCTAGCAGTTATTATAACACTGAACAGGAGACTCAAATAGCTGTTGGAAAGGATTATAGCTTTTGTCTCTTAAAGGTATTAGTGGCAAACTGGATTAGCTCTCCTTATCAGTTTTGGGTTGAAAAATACTCTTGTAATGACACAGCCATCCATAATGAAGTGCCGCTGTGTTAATACCTATTAGTGGTTGGTCAGACATAAATCTTTGAAGACTGAATAAGACAGTAGCCATATTTCCCAAACTGAAGATGAAAAATCAAATTCTGAAAAAGTGCTAATTTTTAGTTTCAAGTTTACCTACAAATAAATGTGTGAGATTAATTATATTAATAATACGTGTAAGAAATCATACACATTAAAAATAAAATGTATGAAACTAGAACACTGAAAAATTCCAGACATGGTGATCCAGCTTTATAGGTGATCTGGTGCATAATTATTACTTTAATTTTTATTTTTTTAAAATATGTTTTTATTGATTTCAGAGAGAGGATGGAAACCTCCTAGCAACCACACTGGTCCAACTCACCTTCACTCTTAGCTGGTTTATTGCAAGGCTCTGACCTCTCTCATTTCTTCCATTATTGTTAGATTCACGTCCACTTTCTATGGTTGGGGGAATTAACTTTTTATAATAAAAGCTTAACCTAACACTGCCTCTTTGTTGCCTAGTTAAAAAAAAAAAAGCACAACTAAAAACCTTACACTATTATATAGGACCAGACTCAACCTGTTCACCAACATCATATGTGGCATAAATGATCTTTTTACTCTGTGAATACCCCAGCCACTTGCACATTCCTTCATTTCCTCAAAACCATGAATTTATTTTTTATTTGAAGGACATTACACATGTTATTTCCTAGAATGCTCACCTTTCAGTTAGTCACCTGCACTCCCCTCCCTGCCCACCAGACTCACATGTATTTCTTACAGCTTTCTCCTTCTTGACCAGTAGTTTTAATCTCAGAACCCAGAATTAGATTGACTTCTTTATCTCCACTACTAGTTATCATTAAGCTCATTGGTTTTACTCATTACCTTTTTTAAAAAAGAGCTTTTTTGAGATATTATTCACATACTATAAAATTCACCCATGTAAAGTAGACAGTTCAATGGAGTAGAAAACCATTGCTATAGTCAATTATAGTCAATTCTAGAACATTTTCATCACTCCAGTGGTTTTATTCTTCACACTTGCATAATATGTAATGATATACTTTTGTTTGCTTAACTCATTTATCTTCTGTCTCCCTCACCAAATGGTAGGCTAGGAGGACAGGGGGCAGGTCTCTTTATTCACTACAGTGTATTCAATGCAAAGCCTGGAATATAACATATATTGGTTGAATATGAAGAGGAATCTTGCGAGAAGGGGAGTTTTTCACATAGAGGAAACAGTACAATTAAAGGCACCAGATGGGAAATAATATGACAAGTTTAAAGAACTGAAAGAAACTGGAGTAGCTTGACAGAAGAAAGCAAAGGAGCCAGTGATGTTAAGATCAGGCTGGTGAGGTAAGCAGGGGCCTTATAAGTCTTTGTAAGAATTTAAGTTTAATAATTGTGTCCATTCCATGTTGTTTTCTGCTTGAGGTTCACTGAGAAGCCCTTGTCCTGATCAAATAAATGGTATCTGAGGTCTTCTCCAACTATTTGAGTGTTTGGAGGTTCCCATAGTTCACATAAGTGCTGAGGTATTACTGAGATGTCCTCACAGGAGACAGGGTGATCTTTGAGCAATGTCTCAGGTATAGGCTTTGTCATGATCTGACTTAAACCATGTTCCAGAATGTTCTATTGAATCAATCTCAGGCTTAAACCCCTATGGGTCCTCTAGTCTGACCACTGCTCCTAAGTGCTCATATAATGCTGCTATTCCTCCAACTCAAGCCACAGCTGGAACAGGTGTCAAAGTAGGTATTAGGTTTTAATCTGGACCTCAAACCCTTTATCTTGTGTCTCCCTGGCCTCTGATTCACACACTCCACTTCTATTCTTCCTATAGAGTCCTGCCTCCTCTATTAATGACTTAGAATGCAAAGGTGCCCCTTTTACCCTTGTATCCCATGATAGCACTGATGTCCCATCTGAAAAGGCATAAAAATTGAGTCCACACACACACACACACGCACACGCACACACACACACACACATACCCACCAAGGGCCTTTCTCAACTTGTCATTTTATTGGTTAATCTTTGTTTCTACTGAAGTTTTCATCCTGAGGGCAATGACAAAAGAGATCCATGAGGTGTTTTAAGGCTGATGGGCAGGGAATGTTAAAGGAGGTGAGTTAAATTTGGTTTTCTTAGAATATCACTTAGGCTGCATTGGAGAGGAGAGAGACTAAATGTTAAGTAAGTCTTCCAACATGAAAACAAGAGATGGTTGACAGCTTGGTTCAGACTGGTGGCAAAAATAAGGAAAACTCAGAAGAAAAATATTTAGTAAGTAAAATTGACTAGACACAATAATACAAGGTATATGACAGAGAATGAAGAGTCATAGACAATAACAGGATTTCTGACTTGCATGACTGACTGAATGGTGTAAAGTATGACATCACACACACACACAAACACACAATATGCCATTTCCAGAGTCACCAGAAAATTAACATGGTAACTCCAAATAAATAAAGACAATACCTACACATCCTTTTTCAAGCAAGTTTCGGAATCTGGTTTTTTTTTTTTTTTTTTTTAAGTTATTCTCAATAGTATTATGTAGGTAGTTTAACTGTATCCAGTCACTTGGGGCCTTAATTATCAACATACATTTTTGCCACTAACCAAATTATAATAAAAAAGGAGAGAAATGTTTATTTTCTTCCCAGTTAGAACAGGAATTCCTCTTAAAGGAGCTCTCCTTAATGAAATTCATTGATGAACTTCTGAGGGAGAATGTGAAACCCTAACACACAGTTTCTCGGTGTGTGTGGCCCACAGATCTCCTATGTGAGTCCCATATGATTATTGATATTTACATTCCTGAGTCCTACCCTAATTAATTGAACCAGAATTGTGGGGGAGGAGGTGGGAGGCATGTTCTGAGGGACACAGTAGATCATGAATCAAGGTGATGTGCAATTGCAATGGTAAAAGCTCCCACATAGTATTTATTAAAAAACAATCATCACATTCATAAGTGTTTTCATTAAGAATGTTTTTGATTTTTTTGGAAGGGGGTGTTGAGAGTCTGTGTGTGTGTGTGTGTGTATGTGTGTGTATGTGTGTGTGTGTGTGTGTGTGTGACAAAAACTGAGTCAGTAGTTTACACCTGGCTCAGTGCTGTGGAAACAGAGGAACAGAGGAAGCAACATAGAAGGAGATGCCTGAAGGCCAAGGAGAGCCTGAGAACTTGAGCCTCCCCAGAGCTAGCAGAGGATTTAGAGAGGACTTTATAAGCCCATAGCGGGTGTCAGGGTTTCTAGCCAGGCTCCTCTCAAGGATTTGGTATGGCTGAAGGGCAGCTGTGTCACACAATTAGACACTGAACGCATCCTCTTTCTCTGTTTTGTGTGGTGCTGAGATGGCCAAGGCCTCCAGGAGCAGTCAGTGGATTTGGCTCACACCACTTCCTCTACAGGAAAAGTCTCCAGGGAGTTGAGAGGCAATGTATCTGTAGCCCGGAAGATCCTTGTGCCCAAGTTCCTCACCTACATCTCAGTCACAGGCAGTATTGGTTGGTCCTCTAAGCCTTCTTCCCTCACCTAGCTCCTCAGCCAGCAAAGGCAGAGCAGTTCAGAAATCTCAGCCCCCTCTTTCTGATTCACTAGAAGTGAAAGAGTACAGTGTAAGGAGCAAGAAAGATGAGAAACCCTTTTATGCAGGCAGAGAGCAGGGTCTGGGATATTCTTAAAATATCACTGGCATTCTTAAAAATCACTTTGCTATGCAGGTACTTTAAGAGGTGCTTGAGACCCATTTACTCTGAACATTGGAAGAAATTATTTCTTTACTAGTGGCCCCGTACATGAAATTTGTGCACGGGGGAGGGGGCGGTGTCCCTCAGCCCGGCCTGCACCCTCTCCAATCTGGGATCCCTCGAGGGATGTCCCACTGCTGGTTTAAGCCCAATCCCACAGGACATTCCTCTCACAATCAGGACTGCTGGCTCCTAACCGCTCACCTGCCTGCTGGCCTGCTCATCCCCAACTTCTCCCCCTCACCCCCCTTCCAGCCTGATCACCCACAACTGCCCTCCACTCTTGGCCCTTAACTGCCTCTACTTTGGCCCCATCACCATGGCTTTGTCCAGAAGAATGTCTGGAAGGCCTCTTGGAAGGTCTCCCAGTCTAATTAGCATATTACCTTTTATTAGAATAGATAGAGGCCTGGTGCATGGGTGGGGGGCTGGCTGGTTTGCCTTGAAGGGTGTCCTGGATCAGGGTGGGGGTCCCACTGGGGGGTCTGGCCAACCTGGGGGTGTTTTTGGTG
>NW_006292687.1:2149122-2175754 GCF_000327345.1 Myotis davidii | reverse complement strand
CTGCTGTTAGGGTCAATTTGCATATTACCCTTTTATTATATAGGATAGAGGCCTGGTGTATGGTGGGGGGCTGGCTGGTTTGCCTTGAAGGGTGTCTTGGATCAGAGTGGGGGTTCCATTGGGGGACGGGGCTGCCTGGGCAAGGGGCCTGTGGTGGTTTGCAGGCTGTCCATGCCCCCACTGGGATGGGGGTCCCTACTGGGGATGGTGCTGGCCTGAGTGAAGGGCTGGGGCAGTTTTCAGGCCAGCCATGCCCCATGGGGTGAGGGTCCCCCCTGGGGCCATGGCTAGCCTGGGTGAGGTGTTAAGGGCTGTTTGCAGGCTGGCCACCTCCTCCAGCGGGGAACCTCACCCCATGGGGGCGTGGCCAGCCTGGTTAAGGGGCTGAGGGCTGTTTGCAGGCCCCTCCCTTGGCAGCCGGCCTGGGCGAAGGCGACCCAAGCCTTCTGCGTGTCCGGGCCAGCTCCGTGTTCTCTGCTCACAGGCCCCTCCTTTGGCGGCTGGCCCCGGCGGGCACACAGAAGGCCTAGGTCGGGCGACCCAAGACTCCCACATGCCTGCTGGGGCCAGCTTTGTGTCCTCTGCTCACAGGCTCCTCCTTCAGCGCCCGCCCTGGCCAGCTCTGTGTCCGCTGCCCACAGGCCGCTCCATTGGCGGCTGGCCTGGGCAGGTGGGAAGCTTGGCTTCCTCTGTTGCCAGGTGCAAACAAAGCCTCCCACTCGCTCTGGCTGGCTCTGTGGCCACCACCATCTTTGTCCTGCTAATTTGCATACTCACTCCTGATTGGCTGGTGGGCGTAGTGAAGGTATGGTCAATTTGTATCTTTCTCTTTTATTAGTGTAGATGGGATGTAAATAACCATGCCATTCATGTGGCAGTCAGTGCAGATAATTTTGTAGAGCAAATTGGTTTTAGAGATTAGGGTAGTCCGGTCTCCCTTTAAGAGAAACTAAGCTACAAAGACTTTTCCAAACCATATAGTTTGACTATAGCCAAGGTGGTATAAAAATATTTTTAAAGCAGCTCAGGTTATGATTAATTTTTTCCATTACAAGTCTCTTGTTGTGTCAACAATATGCCTGTCAAGAGAATGCAAACATTAATTTGAGTGTAAATATATTCAAATTAAATTTATGGCAACTCTATGAAAAAGATGTTTGAAGCAATGGCCTAGATAAATCCAGATACATAACAAGGGCCTCATTTATTTGCATTTTAAAAACCCTGGTTTAATAGATTTTTTCTAATTCTGTTTTGCTTGAGTGTTGCCTAAACACTATGTTTTAAATTTTATTGTTTATTTTTTAGCAATTTTCTTAGAAGCTTTTCTAATTTTTTCTTGTCCTAACCATATCAGTTGCTTCCAAATGAGTATGCTTGCACAAAATATTGCCCTGTTCAAAGCCCTTGATAATTTTACTTTTCTAAAAGGTTGGTCTGAAAGCCACATTCATATTAGTTCAAACCTAAATAATCTCAGTTTACCATCACAGAATCTTTAGCGACAACAGTAAATTTAGGTTAATCATATAAACTACTGACATGATATTTTTTGTTGTTCTATCCCTCCATCACTTAACTCTCCCCATCATATATTTTATATACATGCATACGTGGCTAATGCAGATAATTTCATGTAATTTTCCCTGGTTGAATTGGTTGTGCAGAGTGGAGACCTAAAGCTTCTTGGTGAAAATTAACTTGAATCGAATGGCCTCTTTCTCCAAACATTATTATGTGCTTTGCTTGCCAATAAACTCTTACAGAAGTGTATTTTAAAGTGAGATAAACTTGGAGAATCTTTATTTTATTGGAATCTCAGCCTGCTAATTTTCACACAGGGCAGGAGAGCTATTGCTAACATCACTCAAGTCGATTTTCCATTTGCCTGACTCCCACATGTCACTAATGGTGGAAAGGGTCACCTGCCCGCATACTTGATACACTGTCCCCTTTGGGGGATCCCCTGCTATGTTGAATTGACTTGACACTTTATTGCTGTTTCTCCTCATGGAGCAATGCATAAACTCCCCCTCCTCTCTCATCAAATGAGGTCTCTGACCCTCCTAAAACAGGATGAATTAATCTCATTAACTAATTTAAATGTAAATTGTAGTCACTTGATGTGTTACCCTTCCTAGAATATGCATCTTAAACTTGATCCAGGATTATTTATATCTGAGTAGGAAATAATTTTTTGGTGAGGACAATTTCTGAATCATATTTTACAGATTACAATAGTATTTGTGCCTGCTTTGCTATTTGAGTAATAGATTTATTGAGTGACATCTATGAAGATCAGTTGTTTGTAGAGGTCTACTTATCAGTATACAGATTTATATTGATTATGATAATATCTTGCTTATATGAAATACATGAAATTATTTCTTTATATCCCATGTGATGGCATTCAGATGAAAATGGTGGTTTGTTTTATAAGTTAGAAAGATTATTTTTCAACAGATTTTTCTACTCTTGGTATAGTATGAAATGGGTTACATGCATATTTCGGATCAGTCACTAGGAAGGGGGATGAATTATCAGATGCTTGCAAGAGATAAAAAGTATCAATATATAATAAAATAAAATGCAATGCCCAATATTTGTATCATATAACATTTCCTAAATATTTTCACATTTTGTTTTATATGATATTCACAATCACCACTGGTAGTATTTGGAGTAGTTACTCAATTTATTTATTTTTCTAACTTATTT
Organism: Myotis davidii; assembly: GCF_000327345.1. Taxonomy (NCBI): domain Eukaryota; kingdom Metazoa; phylum Chordata; class Mammalia; order Chiroptera; family Vespertilionidae; genus Myotis; species Myotis davidii. The sequence goes on along the minus strand of NW_006292687.1, from coordinate 2,173,036 downwards.
TTTCATCTCCTTTTAACCTATACTGTACCCATTCTTATTTTTCAATCCCATTCCTGAAGACAAAACCATCTTCCTCCTTTATGCTTTTCTTTGTCTATAATGGCCTTACTTTATTCTTTATCTTGGAAGCTTCTGTTGATTCTTTAAGACGTTGGCCATTCTAAGTAAAATTTAGACCCCTATAATGTTGGTGCTACCAGTACTTTGTAAAAATCTCTGTGATAGTATTTGTAAGTTTCTTTTATGATTATCTATTTTCACATTTATTTCACTCACTCATTGTAACATGAAGCTGAAGGTGAGTGGGCAAGGTAGGAAGAGTCTAGAACCTTATTTTAATTACCTTTGCTTTTCTAGTAGCTAGCAATTACTGATAGGTAAGCATTCAATAACTGCTAAATAGAAAAATGAGATAACACATGTATGTAGTTCTATAACTTTGATCAAATCCATGTTTTTCATTTCTTTCATTTCCAAATGGTAAAAATTGAGGCTGATATGAAGAGAGAATGATGAATGTTATCTTCCAAGGGTATAATATTAAAATTGGGTACGTGCAAAAATCTTTTGGAGAATGAAATTTACAAAGATAGAATGTAATAGTAATAATAATGTTATGATCAGTCAGTCATCCAGCAAATATTTATTTTACAATATGCTACAGGAGGCAGAGCATGTAGCATATTGTAGCCTGGGAAATATAGTCACTTTTTCTAAACATCTGTACCTATTATTTATTCAGATAAAAATAGCCATTTGGAATGTTTTCAGAGATGCCTAAATCTCTCCATTAACAATCAGGCATTCTCCTAAAATGTGGACTTTCAAGGCCAAAGACTTCAATACCAAGTGGACCATGGGGGACCTCTGGTTTTCAGCCAGACAACCAAACCCATGCATCCCTGCATTTGGATGGACGGTTACCCATAGGGACCTGGGGCAGATTGGACGCAGCATTGGCACAAACTTGGCTTGGAGGAATAAGCTCCTGGAAACCTCAATTAGTGTTCAGTGTATGAACATTAAACAATGCTCAGGCTAGAAACAATACATCACACGGCAGGTCCCAGGAAGTAAGCAGACGGCTGGCAGCAGGCCAGGGCAAGGGGCCAAGATACTTGTCAAGGCCAATTCCTCATAGAGAAATGACAGCAGGTTTGAGGACAGCAGGTATGACCTGCAGAGATAATGATATTAATTACATTTTGAAAATGGGAAGAAGACACAAAGAAAGTGGTTTTTATTTGTCTACCTAATAACAGATTTTACCTTTTTGCCCCCTCCCCCGCAAGCTTCCTTGAGAGTCTGAAAGAAATGAATGTAGTGAGAAATAATTTGTAAGCAATGTTAGCATATATTAAGCATCAATGCACATCAGATATTGTTACACATAGAGAATAGCAAGGTTAGGCAACTTGTTCTAGGAAACTCAACTAACAGTGATGGAATTGAACTAGAAATCAAACCAAGATAATCTGGCTCCAGAGTTCAGTCTTCTAAGCATAATGCTGTACTGCCTCTCTATTCTGTTATAATAATTAAGAAAGAAAAAAACACACCCAGGGCTAGAGAAATAACACAGTGAAACATAAAATAGAACTCAGAGGTAGACTCTGGCTTATCCAGAATCTTGCTATCTGACAGAGGGGAAAAACACATCTATTGAAAAGGAAGGCCTATTTAATAAACTAGCACACTGTTATTAGTGGGAAAGAACAATGGACTAGGGGCTAGCAGATAGGCCTATTATACCTGGCTCGCCCACTGGCTGTCACTATCACTATACTAGTACGTGTATCATATACCTTATTGATTTATGTTTCTTTAGCTTTAAAATGATGGAATTAGAATCAATAGGAACCTCTTTGGTTCCTTTCTTAAATAATGTTCAAAAAGAAAAACTTCTCTCTATTGATGTTAGTTATTTCTTCTCACTGGGAACAATAGAGTTATAATTAGTTAGCTGCAAACCGATTAAACATCTAAACTTTATCTGAAGAACCTTAAGATCCTAAATGGAGCATTACAAGAATGTCTAAACTTTGAGGCAGATAAAATAGTCAAGAATCAGGCTGACATTTACTGTGTTAGCTTATTGTTCTTAAAACTACTGTATAACAGGAATTTTCTGCAAGCCAGTCTACGGGATCTCTCTTCACTAGTTGATGCCTAACTTTCAAGCAACTGCCGTATGCTTCAGGATTTTGTTTCAATGGCACTTCCATTTGGGTACCATTTCTGGACTAACTGAAGCTACTATGCAGCAATAACCCTATCCCCCCAAAATCTCATGGCTTAAATGAGCTCACTTCTTAAGTGTGCTATAGGGGGTGAGAAGAATTTCCTGACTAACACCTTTCCAAGAAAAGATGCAGGACTTTGGCTTCTTTTCTAGAATGGCCCCATTACTTCATGCATGCAGATGAGGAAAATGCATATGTGGAAAATCAGTAACCCTAGTTTATGACCAGTTTCATTTGAGTTTCTGTATAGACAATAGGCAATAGGAGACAAGATAGGAGGCTAGTTAGGAGATGATTGTGACAGTCCAGGTTGGTGAGAAGTGATGATGGAGGAGAGTTAGAAGTGGAGGTGAGAAGAGACAGGATGTTAGAAAAAAAAATGTCAGAGACAACCAATAAGATTCGGTGAATGAGTGAGGAGTGAATATTGACTCCAAGGTTTCAGGCATGAGTAACTAGGACAGAATGCCCACCAGTTGAGAGAGAGAAGACTTTGGGTGGAGCAGATTTTTAGAGAAAGGTCAGAAGATTAATTTTTTTTAATGCTCACATGAGGATTTTTTCCATTGATTTTTAGAGAGAGTAGAAGAGAGAAGGAAAGACAGAGAGATATATCAATGTGAAAGAAACACATCAATTGGTTGCCTCCTGCAAATGCTGGGGAGAAGCCTGCAACTGAGGTATGTGCCCTTGACCAGAATTAAACCCCAGACCCTCAGTCTATAGGCCAATGTTCTATCCACTGAGCCAAACTGGCTATTAAAATTTTTAAAAAATGAATACATTTTTATTGATTTAAGAGAGGAAGAGAGAGAGAAAGAGAGAGAGAAACATCAATGATGAGAGAGAATCATTGATCAGCTGCCTCCTGCATGCCCCACACTGGGGATCAAGCCCACAACCTGGGCATGCCCTGACTGGGTATCAAACTGGGACCTCCTGGTTCGTAGGTCCACACTTAACCACTGAGCCATGTCTGCCAGGGCATAAAATGGATTTCAAACATACTAAGTTTGATATGTTTAATAGGTAAGCATTTGAAGTTTTGAGTAAACAGCTGGATAGATGAGTCTGAAGTTGAGGGGCGGTCTCTTCCCCATCAAGTCGAGTCCACAGTTTTAAATACCATCCTATGTAATAAAAATGTAGTATGCAAATTGCCTCTTTGACCAGGAGTTCATCTGGGAGTTTGACCAGGGGGTGGGGGCAGCCAGGGGAAGGGAGGGAGGCCCCAGCCAGCAGCGGGCTGCCACTAGGGACCCTACCAGTGCACGATTTTGTGCACTGGGCCTCTAGTATATAGATAGATATAAGAGGCCAAAAAGAGAAAGACTAAGGCAATGTAAAGACCTGATAAAACATTCAAATACCCTTGTTGGGTGAGTTAAAGTGTCTAAAGGTAACACTATGCTTTTTATTTTACTAATTGGACATGTAGGTATAAGAGTATTTTGAAAAACTTAGAGGTCAATTTTAGTAGAATTAAACTTACATTGTACCTTATAAATTCCTGGAGAAGAATAAAAAAAGATAATTCATATAATACAAAAATAAATAAAATTAAACAAAGAGCAAAAGCATTTTAAAGTTCATATTATACTGGAAAATATTATAATAATAGGTGATTGAACATGTAGATCTATCTGTTATCACTTAATTGAAGCAGATTAAAATATGAAGACTCTCAGGAGTTGTTTTTAAAACTTTATTCTGCTTACAAAGCCAGCTATTAAGAATAAAGTGACATACAATAGCTACAAATAAAAATGAAATGGAGCCCTAGCTGTGTGGTTCGGTTGGTTGGAGCATCCTCCCATACACCAAAAAGGGTTGGGTTCAATTCCTGGTAAGGGCACATAGCTAGGTTGCCAGAAACAAAAAAAAGTTTTGGAGTACATCAGTAATATAATCCCAAATTTACATGAGTAGATCCATATCAAATTTTGAATCATGCAGATTATTCTTCTGTGTTTAAAAAATGCTTTGTGTACAGGCCCTGAAAAGAGAAAGCAGCTACTACTCAGGACCCTGCTATGTGCCAGCAACTGTGTTGGATATTTTATGATCATTATCTCTTTCAAATTTTTAATCTTACAACTATATGGGATTGATGTTACCACTCTTGTTATACACAGAGGATCTGAACAGCAGCCCAAGTTATATAGGTAATAAGTGGCAGAACACAGATTCAAACCCAGATCTGCTTATTCTAAAGCCTGAGTTTGTTGCATTATTACATGTGGCGTTAAATTTACTCTTCCACTTATGTGTTGGATAAGCAGATACTACAGGCTCAAAAGATTAATCCCCCCCTGATCGGATGAGTCCTGGCCAGCATGTTGACAATCTAGTCATTTGTGGGGATGAGGAAGGGCTGTCGCCCATTGTCATTGCTCATGCTTCTTATTATCAAATATGTCCCATCATTCATTTGCTCTGTCAAGCGTTCTTCCCCTTAATCCTCATGTTTCTGGTTGTCTCTTGTTCATTTTCTCATTTCCCAAGAAGCAGATCCGCTGTGTGGACTCTCCTCTGACTGGGCCCAAGAGGAGGTGACAAAATTCAACTCCATTGCTGAGACAGTGTACGACCTCTGTTCTTTAATTACTCCTACTTACCTTCGCCGTGTATACTGATTCATTTGCGTAAAGCCACTGCAGTAGTAGCTGCCATAACAAATGCTCTCCTGAGCGTCAGATTAATGTTCCCCTTTGTCTCCAGCTTATCTGCAGCCTGTCTGTAGTAATATACTCAACCCAAACAAGCCTATTTTTCACTCCCAGCCTCCTTTTATGAGCCCCACTGACAGTTTCTTAATAAATAATGCAGTTCTAAATGTTCCTAAGCTTTTCTCCTTATTAATAATTCCAGTAGCTTTCCCATGGCTGAAGGGTTTTATTTGGTCGCTGGCTAGATTTTATTCTTGCCTGTTTCTCTATATTTTACTTTCTTAGACTACTGTCTGAGCAAGCAGAGTGTTACAACAGTGCCACATTCATACCAGGTGTTCAATATGAGTTAGTGCACACTATACTTTCAGACCTATAGCATAGATTTCCTTTTTTTGTTTTCAGGTCTGGTTCTTTTGTCATGGAAACAAAAGACAGTCCTTGGGTTCCATTGAGAGAAATCTTAGGGCTGGTTCTCTGGAAACACATTTGACATCATGTTTGCAAGACACATATTGAAGTTCAATTATTACCTTTACATAGAGAACTTTATTTTTGGTATTTGCACCAATGTATTTTTTTCTTTATGTTATCTCTAATGTGAGACATTGTAACTAATGCCTGCACACCCACCTTTGTCACCAAAACAGCAATCGCTCCATTAATTTAGAAAATCACTGGTCAACTCAAGTAAAAACAACAACAGAGCTTTGTTTCCTATATGGCCCTTATCATGGCTCCCTGTTCCAGAATCACTCAATTATATGCTACTCAATGTATGATCTGAGTGTGTGCTCTTTTGTAGAATTCTCTTGTTTCCCTGTTATGGTTTCCTCCAAGTATATTGCAAATTTCAGGGGGTAGAAGGCTTTGGCTCCGTCACATGCGTTTAATATGTGGTTTAATACAGGAAGGGCACTCAACAAATATATTCTGATGAATCGATTTGTTTGCATCTATTTATGTTTTACTATTGGTGTGTTTCATATCTTCTTTGTTTGTGCTTGTCAAGATTTCTCTTCTTTGGTGGAAATTCCACAACCAGCAATTATGTGTTCAGGTTGTTCTGTATCTATGCTGACAACCATTTTATCCTACATACAGTAGTTATTAATAAGACAGAGGATAAATTTCACCATGAAAATGAAGTTGTTGGATTAAATAGATTTTTACTGACTAAACACGTAATTTGCATTATGAGCTTCCTTGTGCTATTGTAAAACTAGTTCAGCACCTGAACTGAGTGCATATGCTCAGTTTACAAAAAGGGAAGGACTATTGAAAAAACAAACAAACAATGGAAGTTTTTACTTGAAAAGAATTCTGATAATTCTATTCCTGATAGTGTATGGCACATATAATAATCTCAAGCACTCTGTCATTGGAGGGTAGATGCTATCAATTCCGCACCTGGATCCTATAACCTTATCTCCTCAGTGGGCACCAATCAACTTCCAGTTGCCAACACCTGGATTTCTGTACGTGTGCGATTTTCCTCACCATGGGAAACCTCAGCTCTGCACGCTTTGGTTGGGATAATTCTGAGGTGTGTGTGATACACTAGCTCCCAAAGTTACCCTGTTGGCTTCAGTCTTCTATGGAGCAGGTTGGCTTGAAATTTACCCTTTATTGTTTTTCTTCCCTTTATTCTCTTCCCTTTTTCAATTTCCCACTTTCATACCAGCCTTTCCCTCACTGTCCTAATAAAATATATATACTTGAAGTTGTGAATCTGTGCCTAGTTCTGGGGGAATCCAAATCAGGACACTGGCTTATTTACTTATTGTTAATATACTATGTGTTTCACTAAAAATTCAACCTTGACAAATTTAGAGTTCATGGGAGGTTCTTAGGATGCCTTTAAAAAGGTTACCTCTGATCTCTGAATAAGCTGCCCCATGAGGAGGATCAGCTGACCAAGCTCAGCTCTTATCCTGGTGGAGACAGAGCCTCCTGTCTGCAGGATTGCTGAAGAAGTCAAATAGCTCAGGCTTGGAAAGCAGCACTCACCTTCAGAGACAGGAATGATTTCAGTCTGCATGTTTATCCCTGGGCTACTGAGGGGATAGAAGCAAAGCAAAGTGCTGATGCCATGAGTACCACATCACTGAGACAAAAATGCAAACCTAAGTGATGCGCTCCAAGTCCAATTCTCATGTAATCCTCTAAATTGCCTTCATTTCCCAGGGCTGATCTGAAGACACTGCTTCTTAGGAAAAGCTGGAAAAAGGTGGTCTCTAAAGTTGAAATGTGAGGCACTAGCTCAGTAAAATAATGAGGTGGCATGAGGTACCCGGAGCTGATTTTCTTCCCTGACTATACATCAGAGCTTGGTTTATCACTCAGCTCATTTATAACTGGAGTGTGGAGCACTCAGCCCATTCACTAAGAATGTAAGAAAGCTAACATGTTAAAAGGTATTGCCGTAACCCTGCCGATACCCAGGAGGAATTATTGCAGTGTCCTCTGGCGAAAGTTATTCAGCATCCAGATCATCTTTTTTCCAAGCAGCCTTTTCTCCCCTTACATTTCCCAGCATCATTTGCTACAACAGTACCTTTTATATCCTCTTCATTGGCCCCATCAGCTTTTTATTTATTTTTTTGATCCTCACCCAAGGATATTTTTTCCATTGCTTTTCAGAGAGAATGGAAGGAAGGGAGAGAGATATATAGAGTGAAACATAGAAGTGAGTGAGACATCGATTGGTTGCCTCTAGCATATGCCCCAATGAGGGCCAGGAATTGAGCCTGCAACCAAGGTATGTGTCCTTGACTGGAATCAAACCTGGGGCCCTTCAGTCTGGGGGCTGACACTCTATCCACAGAGCCAAACTGGCTAGGGCAAAACCTGTCTTATTTCTATAAGCCTTTTTGAAGTCTGCTACTCTCTCCCCTGACCCTCTCTCCTTTCAGCCCCCAAATGAGCACTTTCTCTATTGCCCCTTTCTTAACACGTATACCATTTCAACCTCTGCCAGTTTGTTCCTCACACGCCTTTTGCTCCATACTCTCCCGCTTTTCCATCTGTTGAAAGTTTTCTACATTGCAATGCCCAAGATCAGATTTCTCAACCCAATGGAGAATTCTATTACCTTCCAAGTTTTTCCTCTATCCTAAATATCAAAGCCACTCACTGGTGTCTCTTATGAGGAACTTAGTTTTTCATGGGTGCATGCAAGTCCCTTTCAACTTGACCATAAACAACATGAGTGTCTTGACTTATTTTTACTCTCTTGATGTCAGTACCCTCTGGGTACGTAGTTTCTCAATAATTTTTTAAACAAATAAACCACCCTTTTTTAAAAGCGCCAGCTGGACCCTTGGTATCACTCACTCTTGTTTTTATTTTTTTCTGAACATCCTCCTCAACTATGATTTTAAAATATTTTCAATTTCCACAAACCCTATACTCAACTTCTATGCTTCCTCTGCCAGCAGAGAACCTTGTCTTTCGGTTACATCAAAAATGTTGTTACTAAGGGTGATCGTCCTGAACTTCCTGGCCAGTCTGTACACCCATTTTCACATGCAGCCAAAGTTCAGAAATAATTCTTCTTTGGTCTCAGGGGAGGAGATGCTCCTTCTCCTGCTCCAGGGCTGCCTTTTCAACTGTGCTTTTTGTCCCATGATGGTTTCTCTTACTTTTTTCAATCACTCTGTCTATTGCTTTATTGATTTCCTGCTCAACCCTTGTGCATTCTCTATATCCGTTATATTCTATACCCATTTCATTCATTTTCCATCTCCTGTATCTTCTCACATGACTGGAATCAACTATTAATCCTACCTTTGAGCATGTTCTAAAAGGTTCTCATCAAAGACACAGTCAAATGCAGAAGGCCTTTTATATTCTTATTTACTAGACTGCTCTGCTACAATGATTTTGCTCATCACTTTCCAAATGTTCAAAATTTCCTTTGTTCTTTTCTCCTATTACATAGCACTGTTGTACAGTTGTAGCATCTTCCTTCTCTGTAATGATCCTTTCTCTTCCATGTTGTGCCCTTCAGGGTTCTACCCTGAGCATATTCCTCTTCTCCGTGTGTTCTGCCTCCATGGTTGATCTCATGACTCCTCATGGTATCAATTAATGTCCATATGCTGAATCCTAATCAACATCTGTACTCTAGAGCTCAACTTTAAGCTTAAGTTTCAGGTATCTGATCACGTGTTAGTACATTCAGGAGGTATCTCAAACTCAAGTCCAAAATGAGCTCACAATTTTTCTCTTTAAATAATTTGCCTTTTTATTAATCACCAAGTGACACAGAGTTGTCCTCACAAGCATCTCTCTACTCCTCCTTTTTCCTCCATTCTTATTATATTATTCACTCTGTCAACTTTCACTTGAACTGCTGTGTCAGGTTCTCAAATTGGCCACCCATCAATGGGGCTTAGTTTTCAAATCCAATTCTACTCTCTCACTAAAACAATCTTTCTAAAGCAGACCATGTTGTTCTGCTAAAGATCATAATAATGTATAGCTTACTTAATGTGGCATATAATACTACCCACAATCAGCTGCCAGTCCATCTTTACAGATTTATTTTCCTCTAATTCTTCTTCCAAAATTTTGTTGTAGCAACTTAGAACTCACCAGAGTTCCCCACATTTTTTAAAACCATCACTTGGTGTCTCTGCTATTTCTCTGCTCTGTTGTGAGTACCATACCTACCTCCCCCATCTCAACTGAGCACACTCATTCTTGGAGACAGTGCCAGGAATATGAATAGAACACTCCACTGAAAAGTATTTTGAACTACAGAAATTTAGTTTATATTGAAGGTTACAAGTGAAATCAATAGGGGAAAAGATGAATTATGTAATAAGTAGTGTTGAGAGAAACTAGTTGCTATTAAAATGAAATGGTTCCCTATATTTTACACCAACAAAAGTATTGGTAGATTAATTATTTAATTATCAAAACAATGAAATTATAAAAGGAATACAAGTAAAAATGGCGTAATTAATGCTTCTAATTATATTAAGAGTATGGGAGACCTTTCTCAGCATAATGTCAAATCAATAACCTATAAAGAAAACTAACAAATAAAACCCTGACATATATGGTTACATAAAAAGAAAAATGACTGTATGGTAACACACACACAATACAGAAACACACACATTCATTCCATATGTTCCAGAAAATCAAAGATGAAATACAAATGCAAAAGTATTTGTAGCTGATATAACATATATGGCTAATTCTTTAAATTTTTAGTTCTATAAATCAATCAACAGAATGATAAACAATGGCAATAAACAGAGTTCACAGAAAAAAAGTACTAATAATTTATAAGCTTAATATAGAACAAATATATAGATCTGAGCTGTTCAATATGTTAGTCATTTTCACATAGAACTGTAGGACACTTGAAATGTGGGTAGAAATAAATTTTTAATTTTAGATGATCAAAATTTAAACATGATACTTGATTCAGTTATTGGAAACCATAAGTAAGCTTGAAATAACTTGCATATGTGAATACATTTTTTGCAAAATGTATTTCAATTTATTTTATCATTTTTTTTATTTTCAATTACAGTTGACATATGTAATTATATCAGTTTCAGGTGTACATCTCCGGATGTCAGTAGAAACAGTTTTCACTTTCTTTTTATCCTACTTGCTCTGTGACCACCACACACCACAGTGTTGTTACATTCCTGATGTACTTCATGTCAAAGAGGAATGAAGCCATGGGTGGGTCTACCCATTCTGCTCTTCTGAGCTCCAGACCATGGGGAATCTAGATAAAATGCCAGAGAAGGACCAATCCACCCAGCTTCCAGGCAGCTACTTCACTTGATCTCTTGCCTGTGACTTCTACCCATTGGTCTTAGCTCTATCCCTTCCAGCCAAGAGCATTCCAAGTATCCTTTCAAAGGTGACCCCTTGTAACTTGAATAAGTTACTCTGATTGAAATTCAGGGTTCATACCTCTCTGGGCAAAGTTACTTCATAGGAAAGTTTGCTTTGTCTTTATATCTACTTTATATTATCTTTTAACAAATAAAAGTCTTTTGGCACTCTAGTCTTTAGGCTGTCAATTCAGCACTTAAATTGATTTGCCTTTTTCTTTTATTAAAAAGAAAAATATCACTGGGAACAAAGGAAGCGATCAATTTCACATCAGTGAAAGAGCTAAGGTTTCACCTTCTAGTTTGATTATTCCGGCACATTTTTCTGAAAAGGTAATTGGAAAATTGTGCACTTAAGTAGTTAAAGACTTTTTCAGCCAAAAAGAAATATTTTATACTCTGTTAAGCAAAGCATTTGCTAGGAATTGAGAGAGAGAGAGAGAGAGAGAGAGAGAGAGATTATCATTGACCATAGGGATTTAGGAGTAATGGCTTCTAAAGAGACTAGGACAGTGGTTCTCAACCTTCCTAATGCCATGACCCTTTAATACAGTTCCTCATGTTGTGGTGACCCCCAATTTCATTGTTACAAATTGAACATAATTAAAGCATAGTGATTAATCACAAAAACAATATATAATTATATATGTGTTTTCCAATGGCCTTAGGCGACCCCTGTGAAAGGGTCGTCCAACCCCAAAGGGGTCGTGACCCACAGGTTGAGACCCACTGGACTAGAAGAAGAAGCATGGAACAGACTGACTTATTACAGTGGGAAGGCTGGGGAGTGTTGAGGTTAAACAATAAAATAAAATTTAAAAAAATAAAAAGACTAGGAGGAAAGATAAATCAATTCTAATTCAAGGATCTTCTTACTGGGTATGTGGTTTCTTCTAGAACTAAATGTACTCAATTTATGTATCAAAATGGAATTGGATTTGGGGTTTTTAAGGATACAATTTTGTTTTCACCCTGATTCTTCCCTTTTATGAACAATCAAACAGTATAGAGATATTACACTTACTTTACAGTCACACAGCTTCTCCTCTTGTATACGTGAACTTCGTAATATTTTATTTCAGCAAAGTATTCATAGTTGAAAAATCCTTTAAGAACTAATACAATTAATTAATCTTGCTAATCACTTAAATTGTTTAATATATCCTCATTTCTGATATAAAGGTAATTAGCTATAAAAGCAGTATAATATGGTGGTCATAGATTCTCAAGAAATACAATGTGGCCGAAGCCGGTTTGGCTCAGTGGATGGAGCGTCAGCCTGCGGACTGAAGGGTCCCGGGTTCGATTCCGGTGAGGGGCATGTGCCTGGGTTGCGGGCGCATCCCCAGTGGGAGGTGTGCAGGAGGCAGCTGATCGATGTTTCTCTCTCATCGATGTTTCTAGCTCTCTATCTCTCTCCCTTCATCTCAGTAAAAAATCAATAAAATATATTAAAAAAAAAAAAGAAATACAATGTGTGTAACTGAGTTTTGACCTAAAAACCAGTGGAACCAGGTAATTTGATTGACTTGGCAATTCTTCACATTCTACTGCTAGAATTTACTTTCATCAAAAGTAATAAATACATACATTATATTGAACAGTTGGTAGGAGAAATGGAAGAACATTTTGCAAAACACAGTCCCTGATGAATTCCCATTGGTGTATCTCTTATCACCAGTTATTCCCTCTCTCAAGCCACCAGCCCTTGATTGCCTTTTCTTTTTTCTTCTGCCCTTATAACAATCACCAATGGAGAGTTTATCCCAATCTTCTTTTTATGCAGAGCACTCAAATTTAAAAAGCAAAGGAACTTACAGTGACCATTCTTCTTAGAAAGTTTATGAAAATCATTAAGAATAAAATAAGTGCCACAACATGCATTCCCTTACATAGAGGTAGAATTCATGTACAGTAGGTCTTCAGGTTACATTGGAGATCTGTTCCTATGGCGCCATGTAACACAGTTTCAGAGCTCCCATGGCCTCGCTAGGGGTGCAGACTGAGGCTCAAAAAATTGGGGTGAGTGCCCAAGGGGCACCTGGGGCAGACACTCTGCTGACCTGGATGAGCAGGGCTGGGATGAGCGGGAGTGGCTCCTCCATGGCCTCCTACCTGCCATTTCCCACACTACTATATCCCTTGGGGGATGTTGGATGCAGGTTTCAGCCCAATCCCTGCAGGCCACACCAAGGGACACACTGGTGCACGTATCCATGCACTGGGCCTCTAGTAAAATAGTAATCTTGAAGACTGGCCATTTTTGCTTGGAAATCTAGGACTTTTGATAGAACAAGAATAATTATTTGGTCCACAAAATAGGCAGAAACAATTAACAAAATGGGATTAGTAAATCCTTATCTATCAGTAATTACTTTAAATGTAAGTGGATTATATTCTCCAATAAAAAATGTAGAGTGGAAAAATAGATTTTAATAAAAACAAGATATAATGATATACTGCCTACAAGAGAGTTGCTTTAGCATTAAAAACACATAGACTTAGAGTAAAGGAATAGAAAAAGAATATTTCAAGCAAATGGTAACAGAAAAAATAACACAGGGATAGTTATATAAAATAGACTTTGAATTAAAAATAGTGAAAAGAGACAGAGAAGGTCTTTATATAATGATAAAGGGGCCAATACATCAAAAAGATATAACAATTGTATTTTTGCACCCAACATCAGAGTGCATAGATATATAAAGCAAAAACTAACAGAGCTAAATGGAGAAATAAATAGCAATACAATAATAGTTGGGGACTTTAATATCCCACTCTCAACAACAGATGGATCATCCAGAGAGAGAATCAATAAGGAAACAGCAGCTTTAAGCAACATTATAAACCAAATGGCCCTAACAGACACATAGGACATTCTATTTCACAACAGCAGAACATGCAGTTTTTGCAAGGGCACGTGGAACATTTTGTAGGATAGACCATATATATGTTAGGTTACAAAACAAGCCTTAGCATATTCAGGAAGATTGAAACCATACAAAATACTGTTGTTGTTACAGTGGTTTGAAACTAGAAATCAATAAGAGTAGGAAAACTGGTAAAACTCACAAATACATTTCCATGTATTTGACAACACTCTCCTGAACAAGCAATGAATCAAAGAAATAATTAATGGCAAAATAAAAAATGGATCTTGAGACAAGCAAAATGGAAACACAACATGCCAAAACTTATGTGGTGCAGAGAAATCAGTTTTAAGAGAAAAGTTTATAACAGTAAGTGCCTACATTAAGAAGCAAAGATCTCAAATAAACAACCTAACTCTACACCTCTAGCAACTAGGAAAAGAACAAACTGAGCTCAAAGTTAGACAAAGGAAATAAAGATTAAAGCCCAAATAAATAAAACAGAGAAAAAAAAGAGCACCCATTTGGAGGATTGACCATATTGTAACCAATGCAGAGGAATGGCAAAAGAATAAGTAAATAGGTGGAGTTTTCCACAGGAAATGGAAAATATTTCTTGTCAGTGGGAGTTGGTACCAGGAGAGAGATGAAGTGATGTGCAAGAGGTCAGAGGCAAGTGTGAGGGGGGTGTAAGGAATAGAAAATGAGGATAGTTGGGGAAGGTTTAAGATCATGTCTGTGTCTGTGGGTTATGCATACATGCACATAAGTTTTTTGGTTAATCTCTTCCCACCCTCCCTTCCCCCTCTTGGTGCATCAGACTGAAGAATCTCAGAAGGAAGTGGAAAGGGAAGGCTGGAAAAGACTAACCAAGGAACTTATATGCATAACCCATGGACACAGAAGGCCTGGGGAGGGGGCGAATGTGGGGTAGAGGGGATGATGGGGAAAAAAGAGGGGCATCTGTAATACTTTCAATAATAAAGATAAAACAAGAACAAAAGCAACAAAAACACACAAACATTTATAGTTAAGAGTGAAAATGAATTGTCAAAAAGAGATATGATATCAGCTGGGAGGAAATACATGTTATGACAAAGAGAGAAGGAGAAACAAAAGGGGTGATTATGAACTTGAGTTGACCATCACTTAAAACTATGAACTCAGAGTACCAGACAAGTTCAGAGAGAAACAAATCAGAAGTTAATACAAAGAAAGCAGCAGTCAAGAGAGGTGATCAATCTAGCAAAAACCTTACGAAGTTTTGAATTTTTTCTCCTCTGTTTTCCAGACTTGGGCTTACATTCAGCAAGTAAGGAAAATCTTTGCAATAGCAAATGCCAAGCTTGCTGGAAAGAGATGCCCTCAGCTAAAAATGCCTGACCATTAATTATTTTTTTTCTCATCTCTCTAGATCTGGGTTCTTTTCTATAAGAAATTTTTCTCAATTGAAATAGAACCTCCATTTTTCAGTTTCCTCAGTGAGAACAGTCCTTAAGTTATCAAAGCTGACAAATTTCCATTGGGCTAAGTAGCTCACAAAGCACTGAAAGCATTTCTTTACTTACAGTTTTGCATAATTGTGTAAAATTATAAGTAATTTGCATGTTAGAAAAATTTCACCAAAGTAGGACTTGTTCAAAAGTACTAAACTGAACAAAAATAAAAAAAATATATGCTTGCAATCAAACTAAAGACTTAATTTTTGTTGCTCACAATAGGCATATGGTCATGCCAATGTGAAATTAAGTAGAAATATGACTTGTTTTACTTGTTAAAAAAAATTATTGGGGTGAAATCGCTACACATAAAAGGCTAATATGCTAAGTGTCCAACCATCTGACCAGTCGCTATGATGTGCACTGACCGCCAGGGGTCAGATGCTCAATGCAGGAGCTGCCATGATCACACTGGCCATTTACAGAGAAATGGCACTGAGGACCTGCTGCCCACAACGCAACACTTGGCTTCCCGCAAGTGGGACAGAGGCCCCGCCACCACCCTGGAGCGACAGCCCACCAAATCTTAGCCAACGCTGTGGAGATGCCATGGCACAAAATGCAGCCCACAGCCCAGCCTGGAAACAGTGGTTGTGGGCACCGGGCAATGATTTCATGTAGCAATGCCTACTTCCTCTCCCTAGTGACTAACCTCCTTGGAGTTTCTTCAGCCCAGGAACATGACTTGCTTTATAGCCAGGTGCAAACATTTTACACTTTAACCAAATATCTGTGAAGTGTTTTTCCATGCCTCATCTCATTTGATCCCCACAGAAGTCCTGGAGTAGGTAGATAGGAGACTTGGTGGAATCCTATTTTCATTAGCTGGAAAAATGGAGATTTATAAAGTTAGAAACTTGACCTGACTGAAAAGAAGTAAAAAATGGTGGATCTTGAAAATGACTTCAGGTTTTCTCACTGTGCAGAATATAGTCAAACTCTGTTGCAGTTAAATATTTTACCCTTTGTTCTCCCTGTGTAATCTATAATAAAAATCTGCTTCATGTTGATATTTACTGCTATTCTCTGATAATTATCTGAAAGAGAAGTTGGGGTACTTCACTGGGCTGGAAAAAGTATAGCTAAATCAGAAATCAGGTCTTATTAAGCAAATTTATCTATAAATATAAAGCTCTCACTGGCACCAATCACACGCATGTGTTTCCATCTGTCATTGTTGATCATGAATTTCATTGACACTTCTATTATAGAAAAAGGGTGAATAGCGATATTAAAGTATTTCTTCTAATTAGTTTCCTTTCAGTGTGTACGAATCCATGCACTGGGCCACTGGTTGGTTAATAAAATTATATAGGTTTCAGGTATACAATTCTAAAATACATCACTTGTATGGTGCATTGTGTGTTCACCACCCCAAGTCAAGTCTTCTTCTGTCACCATTTATCCCCTTTACTATCTTCTACTTCCCCTGACCCCCCTTCCCTCTGCCAATGACCATACTGTTGTCTGTGTCTATTAAATTTTTTCTTTGTTTAATTGCTTTACCTTTTCCCCCAAATTCTCTCCCCTCTGATAGTTGTCAATCTGTTCTCTGTATCTACTTATTGTATCAGTTGTTTTTTCTCAGATTTCATCACAATAATTTCTTCTGATTCTAAGAGAATTGCTCTTTTTAAAATTGAGATTGTTGTTAAATTTTTCATGTTAATTTTTTAAGCATGTGTTGATTTAGATTACTGTTCACACATAGTTTACTCTCCATGCAAAACTGATTTGGCTAGAAGAGCTGTCACTGGATGGCTCTTTGTTACTAATGTCATTGTTGTTTCACTCTGATTCTACCATCTAGTCTTTGGAATCAGCATCTCTTCAATATCACCCACTGTGGCTACTTCCCAAAAAGTTCCAATTCCACATCTTAGAATTTCAGGCTGCCATCCTCAACACTGGGCATCTTGCTCCTAACCTGGCAGCACCATCCTTGTCTGTGCATAATCTTAACATCTGGAATTTTCTATCCAAACGACCATTTACTCCGCCTCCTGGCTACATATGCAGATAATGCTACTTTAAGCCAACTTTCTCTTGCTATGGTTAAAATGAGATTCATCCTTAAAGCCCTGCAATCACAGCATAATATTTCTTAAACACGGTATATCCAACTACAAGTTATTTCTCAACTACAAGTTTCACTTTCATTGTCTGCAAATTCTCTATCATATTGTACAAGCTATGGCTAGGGTTGAAGAAGGTCATAGTTGAAAAGGTATTCTGAAAGACAATATTAGTATAAGGCATTGTTATTGTTTTAATTGTAGGAATTATCATAGTCAATTTAGCTATAGAATCATATAAAATATTTCAAGTCCAGTTAAAATAATTTCTAAATATTTATCAATAACTAGAATTTTTGCGTAGGGAAGGATTGAAGATATATGGTCAATAGTCCTTGGGAAATAACTTCCGTAAAGTCACAGTTTTAAAGAGAATCCAGGGTTTTCTAGTTTAAAATAATGGTTATTCTACCACCACTGGATACTTAAATAGTGTGTCTGTATTTTGTCATTATTTTGTTGTTTCACCTTTATACATTTATAAGAGTATCTGCTTCATAACTGTTTTTGTTTTGTTTGTTTTAGAAAGTTCAGTTTCTTTGTTTTCCTCTTTTATTTTAATTATTTTTGTTTAAAAATCTTCCAAATATAGACTATATAGGTTTTTTGGTTTTTTTTTAGAAAGTATCAAACCAAATTGTCATTGCTCTCAGGTGATTGATTATATACACAGAGAATCCAAAATCATTTACAAATTATTCAGGTTAGTAAAATAGTTGAATTGTTAATATATATATATTGCCTTTTTACAGGTCAAGAAACAAACAAGTTGAGAAAAAGAGATTACATTTACCAAAGCAAGAACAGAAACATGAAGTTTTTCAGCGGACTCCCACAAAGCACAGTTTCCATGGTCACTGTGGTAAAGTTCTGAGTTCCCACCTCACGTGTGATGAACTGATAAAAGGATGGATCCCATGCTCACAATGCAAGCCCACATAACTGCAACAAGGTAAGTGTTTCATACCTCAGCTTCAATGATCTCATCGGAAGTCTGGTGGAAATGGTAAGTTATTCATTTTCATTGCTGACTAGAATTCTATTGTATGAATATCTAATCATTTGTCCATTCCCCTATTGATGGACAACTGAGCTGTTTTGCTGTTTGTTTGTTTGTTTTTTGTCTCTTGAGTTAACATTTTGGACTTGGATTTTGAGGTCACAGGTAGATATGTCATAAGCTGAATTTAAAACTGTCTAATGCCCTCCATGATGCTGAGTGCCTAGGATGAGTGACTTGTTTCTTGGTCTCTGTGACCGCATCTCTTCAATTGAATTCATGAAATCATGGATCACACATTCTAAAATGTTCAGAGATTTAATTAACTAATTGGGGTAATGCTACATTTGTATACCTGCATAGCTAGATTGTCCCACTTATCATCCTTAAAGACTCTAAAATTAAACCTACATTTTCAGTGAACTTTGAAAAATTATGGTGTCAGGGAAAGGCTAAGTTGTATTATTATGTGGGAGACATATTTGGGCTGGTGTATATATTGTGGTCATCCCAGAGCCTTTCAAGGTACCAAGGGGAATGGATAGATCTATTTTTTAATCGGTTTAGACAGCTGTCTACACAGCTGCATCGTGGCTATTCGTCTTCACCCAGTCACGTACCTCAGGACATCTGTCTGTGCTACTCCCCACCCCTGAAAAGACTAATGAGGCTGTCTGACACACATTCTAGCCAGATCTAGAGAGGCTCAGCTAGCACTGGGATGACTTTGGTCTTTTTTTATTTCATTGTAGGCACATGTTTTGTAAAATATCTCATTATTTTCAGACTGGCAATTTCAGGCACTATGACACAGAGCACATCATTTGTTTAGTATCAATACAGCATTTGTTTCTCATTTCATTTCCAAAGTTGGCTACTGCAACTTAAAAAGGGTCTATTTTTGATAATATAAGAAATGTCTCTCTCCCTTCTGGAAAGGGCCTTCCTGAGAATTGTCTGCCTAACAAAGACAGGGAATGTCTCTCAAATTTGCAACAGTGGAAGAAGTGATATGTCCATGACCAGTCTGGACTAAAATTCTGATTCCTAGAAATTATTAAATGTTTGTTTTCCTCACCTGCCAAATGTCTTTCCCTCAACTTCACTGACTTCCACTGCTAACCTTTGTATCTCAACTCTTCCCTTCCAAACCCTGCTCATTCTTCACACCCAATCAACACATCACCTCCAGTGTTAAACCTTCTTTGCTCCTTAAGTATGCTTATATTCATTTTTATCTTTTTTTTTGGTAATTGTGTGCTTCATGTCCATTATCCTTACTAGTGAAGAAGGCTGAGGCAATATCTTATTCATATTTGTGTCTGATTAGCAATGTTTTCATACCTGTTGAATTATTTTATACTTCTGTGTTACTTATGAAAGAATCCACTAAAACCATTGAGCAGGTCCTTTGTGTGAAAATCCTGAAAATATATATGCTATAATATTTGCAATATTCTTGGACAGACTAACACACTAAATGTTGTTACATGCAGAGTAATTATGTCATTATTTGAAACCTGTCAACTGAATGTAGTCTACCCCATTAACACCAGGGATAGATTGAAGGATCAAGCCAAGAGATGGGCTGAAGAGGTAAAACCCCAAAGAATATAAATGCAGAATGATATATTCCCAGAAACAAAGTAATGTCTCAGGGACAAGATGTTATTAAAATAGTTCTTAGGTGTGTTTCTATATTAATTATGGGTCTGTTGGAAATATTCATGCTGCTGGGTCTTTTGGTTTTGCATAAGTTCTCCGTAATGGAGGTGGCCCAGAAAAGAAGCCACTAATGCGCACGTAATTATAATAGAAACATCTATCATCAGTGCAGCAGAGTGACATCTCAGTGTGATCAACTGTAGGATGATCTTGGAAGGCTGATGAAAATAGAGTAGGGGAAGTGAGATATTCTTCTTTGTTGGGTCTAAAAGAGGTTTGGAGGCCTGTATTTTTAATTGAGGGGGTGGGTGATGGTCAAAAATTTTAATCTGTTGAAGATAAGATTACCACCACCACCACCACCACCACCACTACCACCAGAAATACAAGCATAAAATATCAGAGAATGTAGTGAAAGGCAGAGGGCTAAGGGAAGAGCATCCCCGGAGGAAGACTTTGTTAGATGAAACTATGTCAGTGGACTCTGGGAACAATATCCAAGAATACCCAGTTTTCCTTATCTCATCCCTAAGTCTTTAGAAAGGCTTGCCAAATCTTTAGCCTGTTGAATGTTGTTCTTGGAGGAATGAAGGAAGGAGTGTATAGCCATACCTGGGATAAGGGGAAACAAGGAGAGCTAAAACAATGTGGAACAGGAGAGCAAGTGTGAAGCAATAAAAAGGAGCCTTAGAGAGACCAGAGACAGATAACTACCATGAATGTTTAGTTTACCTGGCCGAACACCTAGTCAGTGTTATCTGGTGATAAAGCTGTAAACAGTGAATCAGTGCCAGGGATTAACTGATAGTAACTGGATGTCACGGGGAAGATGACCTACTGAAGGCTGAAAAACTGGGGGACATTTTATTTTATTTCCATAACCAGAGGAAATAGACAAAACTCTGGGAACACTGGTCATCCACTCCTTTTCTCTTAAATGGTCAGGCCATAAGTAGGAAAACTGAGACCATCATGGAGGAACTAATATTAAATAATATAATTGGCTGACTGCAAGGAGGCAGGTGACATCTCACAGTGGATCCCTCTGAGACTGATATTGACATAGACTGGAGAGTGGAGAGATGTGGAAACCTGGCAGTAATTTTCTTTCTGAGAAGCCCAGGAGAAATTAATCAGCAGCCCCATCAGTGAGGAGGTCTCTTCCCATTTTATCAGGTGACAGGTAAATACAAAACAAAACTTGAAATAGTGAGGCAATATGTAATGAGAAGTTCATATGCTTCTTTACATGTTTTGGAGATATACATATAATATTAATATGTATTATATGTATTAATATATAATATTACATAAAATATATATATTAAAAGTATATAAATATTAATATATTTTTATTGATTTCAGAGAGGAAGAAAGAGGGAAAGTGAGATAGAAACATCACTGATGAGAGAATCATTGATCCGTTGTTGCCTGCATGTCCCCCTACTAGGGATCTAGCTCACAACCTGGGCATATGCCCTGACCAGGAATCGAAACATGACCTCCTGGTTTATAGGTCCATGCTCAACTGCTGAGCCACAGCAGCTGGGCAGATGATCATATATTTTTATAGTTTGGCCTAAAGCAATTGGGTTTGCTCAACTGGGTGGGCAAAGCTCTGAGTCCAGACTTCCTCCTGGCTTTAATGGCGGTGGCCTTTGGTCTTGTGACTTTTCCAGCTCAGGCTCTGGCGAGGTCTGGTCGGCACAGATGCTCTCCCCTGAAAGTGCTCAGATGAGCCAAAGCGAGAGGCTGCTGGCTCTGCACATGGGAGCTGCATGATGGTGGAAAATTGGACATAATTTCATTCCTGCCATCCAAACCAATGACCTTTAAAACTCTGCATATGGATTTTTAGTCCCTTTTTGATTGTTATGGTTTTCAGATGCATCTGTGGGCACTTGTGGAGATACAAAGCAGGTGGTATTGTGCTGTCGGTAAAGGTTTTGTCTTCTCATAGAGTGAGCCCTTAGTTTGCAGGTTTAAATCTTGGGTTTGAGTGCCATTTCTGCTTAGTAAACATGTTGGTATTGGAAAATTGCCATAGTTCTGACCCTTAGAGTCCACATGTGTATAATAAAATAGTAATGTATTTTACAAAGCAAATAAACCTTGCTGCTCACCTGGGCTCTGATAAAAAAAACAAACAAACAAACAAAAAAACCCCTTCAGGACCTTATGGCAACTTCCTACCTGCAGGACACAGTCTAAAGTACAAAACTGAGTGTTGGGAGATCCTCTCCGTACCCCTCTAACCTTACTTCTTACTCCCTGTCTTCCACCCCTTCCTATCAAAAGGCTCCCCTTCCCCAGCCATGCATCCTTGTTTCCTATCCTTGCTTTAGCTGCCAGTGTTCTCTGGGACTAAAGCAGAACTTTTCTTCCCTTTTCTTTGGTCAGCTTGATATCACTAGATCCATTTGGGGCCTTTAACTCTTATCTCTTTCATTTAAGCCTCTCTACTTATCTTGCCTTTTTTTTTAAAAAAATCAAGTTCCCAAATAGAAACAACCATGTTTCTTTTGAGTTCTTTTTGAGTTAAGAATTTTTGTTTTCCCACATGTAACATGGGGCGTGGCACACAAAGATGCTTAAAGCTTTTGTTGAATAGATGAATAGGGGAATGAGAAATCACAGGATCATAGATTCATAATGCTCGTTCTATATTGTTTACTGCCCCAGCCTCTGACACCCACTATAGCATCAACATCAAGAAGGATGAGCTGAGATAATGAGGAGCTCACAACTTA
Source organism: Myotis davidii (assembly GCF_000327345.1). Classification (NCBI taxonomy): domain Eukaryota; kingdom Metazoa; phylum Chordata; class Mammalia; order Chiroptera; family Vespertilionidae; genus Myotis; species Myotis davidii. The sequence continues at coordinate 2,150,398 of NW_006292687.1, read as the reverse complement.
GTCTTTCCCTTTTCAGAAAACCCCCACCCACTTAGCCTTGTTGTGGGATCACTTCTTTTCCAAGCTAACTTGTCCAGCACCTTCTCCTATAACCCCAGCCTATCGGTCTAAACTTTAAGCTACATGAAAATGTTTTCTTCGGCATGGGCTACGTACACAATAGTGCTATTTCCTCCCAAGACGAGAGAGAACAAGCCAGGCCTGAAGTAAACACCACAAACATGGGTGGGTTTGAATGCTGCCTGCTTCCTCGCCAATGTACATATGTGCATCCATGTCCTGCTCACTTCGACCAGTGTATTGCCTGCCTGGCCCCAGAAGGCTTTGGAGATTTTGTTCTTGACTTAGAACTTAAAGGGTTGGCTATTGTTCTTCCAGGAAAGGAAAAAAAAAAGGTGGAGAAGAATAGGTGATAGGTGGAGGAATAAACTCATCAGAACAGAAGAGGAATTGTGAGTGCATATAACTGCTACCCTTTAAAAATGTTCAGATTAAATTAATTAAACATTAAATAATTTTTCCAGTGTTCCATACAATTTTATTTTCTGCCTTCAACCATAATAATATGATATCCAAATTTTGTCTTAACTGGAGGGTCTGGATACACAGGCTTGTCCAGCCCACTTACAGGCAAAGCAAATGTTGCTTTGAAATGGTCCCACCATGGACCCTCTGGTCAGCCCACCCCAGTCACCCCCTTGCCTGGCTTTATCTTCACCATATTGTGTGGCCATTTCATTGCACATTATTTCAGACATTAATGTTTCAAGGCTTCCATGATTTTTCCATGTTTTTCACACAAATTTGTCTGACCTTTACTGCATTGTCATCACCTTTGGGACCCTGAGACTTCTTGTCAGAACTGCCACTCCCAAATGCTGCTCCCCCTTTTCCACCCTTTTCCAGAACCGCTTTTTCCTTTGGGAGGCATCTAGGAAACTTGATGTTGAACTCTCAACTGTCTAAACATTAAATAATTTTTAATGAACTTTCTGGTGCCTTTCTGTGGAAATCTAGAATCTAGGTATCAAAGCTTAACATCTAGTCATCTGCACAATTACATCAAATTGAACTGTCCAGTTCTTCATAAATTGACCACAGATAGTGCAAAAACCTTTGTCACTTGACAAGTCTATTTTCTAGGATATGCAGCAAATCCTTGTTAAGACTAAGGCTATATTTTCACAATGCCAAAAAGCTCATCAAATTAATTCCCAAAGCAGTCACTCAAGATATTTGCCTCATGAATTAAGGAAAGCAATTGTTTGGACATATT
>NW_006292687.1:2136678-2149098 GCF_000327345.1 Myotis davidii | reverse complement strand
GCTCAATGAGCCCTTTGTGTGCTGTAGAGACACAGCCTTAGAAAAAGCTACATGTGTGAGTTAGGGGAAAAAATTATTCTTGTAGCCACAATTCATCATATCATAACAGTGTTGAGACTCCTGACAAAAGTCTAGCTGAACCAGGGAAATAAATGATTCATGAAACATAGTGAATTCTCCAGAGATCTGAGGTATTTGGAAGGATGACCTTGTATGACCCACATCATATCGAACATCTATTGGAGCAATGCACACCTCTTTGTTTTATTTGATACCTAGAAACGAAAAACACAAATCCATCTTTCAAAACCCACAGAGCAGTCGCGTGAAGCAAACAGGATGCTTCCATCACGAAAGTTTGCTTTCCTGTTCAGTATGCTCAGTGGACATCTCAGCTGTATTGTAAATTGTATTTTCTCTTACAGCAGCGAGGAAAGACATGCTTCCGTTCAGACTTGAGTTTACTTTCAATTGGTGAGAATCTGTTTTTTGTGTTTTTATTTTTCTTTTCTTCTTTTTTTTTAATGTGAGCTTCACTGAATGTACAGAGCAATGCAATTTATTTTCGTCAGCTCCATTTGCCTGTCATTCTATATCCTTGAAATGAAGGATGCTGGGGAATCAGGCAACATATTTTAAGCTATAATCAGGTTCTGCAATGTGACTTTCAGTGGTCTAATATAGGCTATGTGCATATTTCAGTTTTAAGTAGCTTGTTTTGGAAATGTGTTCGTGTACAAATACCGTTTCATTGATGCCCACTTATTCACTGGTTATAGAGGACAAATATTTTTAAATTTATTTTAATTTTAATGAAGGAATGCTGGATTTGATTAAATACTAAAATCTTAGCCCACAAAAATTATTTTTACTAGTGAAGGTGTCAGAGATTCAGTAGTTAATTTGGGGGAAAGTACTTTAGAAGGGAAAAGGGCATTTCCTAATTCTCTAAAAATGCTCTGTAAAGAATGAAAATCACTTAAATGGCTAATGGATATATTCATGTCAGCGTCATGAAAGACTTAATTACTAGGGTTTGATGAATGAAACTGTGTGCTTGGTGCCACCTCATTCTACTCATCTCAGTTACCACTTGGAGTTGGAACTTTTACTTCTGAGTGTCCTCTGGGTTCCATTTGCTTTTATTCCCGTCTCTCTCTCTTTCTCTCTCTCTTTTTTTAAAAAAAATATATTTTATTGATTTTTTTACAGAGAGGAAGGGAGAGGGATAGAGAGTTAGAAACATCGATGAGAGAGAAACATCGATCAGCTGCCTCCTGCACATTCCCTACTGGGTATGTGCCCGCAACCAAGGTACATGCCCTTGGCTGGAATCGAACCTGGGACCCTTGAGTCCGCAGGCTGACGCTCTATCCACTGAGCCAAACCGGTTAGGGCTCCCAGCTCTCTTGTCTTCCAAACACTAACATTGAATCTGATTGCCCAATGCAATTCTGTGAGTTTTATTTGTTGGTGTTTTTTTGTTTGTTTGTTTTTTTTTTTGTTGTTTTTTTTTGTGAACTGGAAAAGTACCAGGTTTAAGATCAGGATTCCAAGGGCTGCCCTTAACAGTTGTGTCATTTTGAGATATTCAGATATTTTGAGAATAGGGTTGTTGTGAGATTCAAATGAGCTAATGCATTTATAAGTGTAGGTTACAGTTAAAAAAAAACACAACAGGATAGGGCAAAAGTAGGTTTATAGGTGTTCTTATGGAAAAATAATGTAATACAATATTTAATGAATAACACAAAAATAAACTCTGTGTTTCACATACTTACAACTGTAAAACTACTTTCAACCCACCTTGTATTAATAGTTTGGATTGCTCTACCCTATAGTAGGGAGTGAGTGAAGTTCAATGAAATAACATTGGAAGAAGTATACTTGGTGACTTCTGCAATGTAGAATATGCTTTTCAGTAGCATTCAACCTAAAAGTTGTTCTCTCAGTGCCACAAGTCAGAGATATTTGTGACAGTATTTCCCCAAATGTGGTTTACAGTCCAGTAGCACTTAGGAAGGTAGTTCCTAACTGATGTCATAAGAAAAACTGTTTCCACCAGCAGGGCTTACTTTTGACATATGGACATTTGAAACTGTGGGGCTCCATAAAAATGTCCCACAGCGTTAGAATAAACGTGAATTGTTTCACGATTCTGGCCTTTGAGTCCATGGTGTTAACTTGACCCCTAGCCTTTCCCCAAGACAAATGTGTCCTTTTATTTAGCAGAAATTTATTATGAACGTTGAAGTACTGAAAATCGAATTGCACTTTTCCTCCATTTTTCATGAGTCCTTTTAGTTGTTAAACTTGCTATCTTTCCTTTCCTCTGTTGACGTGGCTTTTCTGGGAGGAGAGATGGTGGGGACAAGGTGCAGGTGGCCCTCCCTCAGGGTGGCCCATTTCTTGCTCTTGGACTTGGGTGATGGTGCTCTCTGTCTGCTTCACCTGTATAAGAGGACATGGGCAGTCTCTCAGTGACAGTGGTACTCTGTCATCTTCTCACAAATAAGCCTAAGTATATTAGATTTTTGAGCTCAATACTATAAGAATGAGGCTCAGCTACATCAGACAACGAAAGGCTGGTTCTGTCCCCAAGTGGAGCCAGGGAGTGGCCATTTCATGGCCAGATTACTCCAGTTGTCTTAACCTCTAAATTGTTTCCAGCTTGCCAGGATAAGATGAATTGCTGGGAGGCTGACTTGCAAATAGTCAAGCCAGTCAGCCATACAGACACAGGCCATGTGGAAGGGAGGTCAGCTACGCACACTCGGCTGGCAGGCGGTGACGGGTTTTGTCGTTCCAGGTCATTTATATAAAATCAGCCACATGGTGAGAGGGAGAAGGAAACAGCTTTTTAGTCAAGAGCCTAAAGTTGGGAATTCCTAGGGATCTGAAAGGAGGCTTGGAGTCTAGTCCAACCCTTTCTGTTACATATAGTGTGCACCACTGAACAATGGGGATACGTTCTGAGAAATGCATTGTTAGGCGAACTCAACATTGTACAATCATCATAAAGTGCACACCAACCTGGATGGTCCAGCCCACCACACACTAAGGCTCTATGGTACAGCGCATTGCACCTGCACAGCATGTTACTGTACAAAACAAGAGATTAAATCAAGCTCAGGAGAGAATGATGCTATTAAGAGGCATGGCAAACACTAAATGTATGAGGCTTCTGCCTGTGGAACATGCCTACTGTTTTACAGCAATTTTTTTTTTTTTTTGGTAAGTAGGAATATTACATACTGAAATAACAATAAAAAGTATAGTATAGTAAATACATAAACCAGCAACAGTCATTTATCATCATTATCAAGAATTGTGTATCATACATAATTGTATGTGCTAGACCTTTGTATGAGCGGCAGTGCAGTGAGTTTGTTTACAGCAGCATCACCACAAACACATGAGTAATGCATTCCATTACTATGTCTTAACGGCTATAGGCTACGACATCACTAGGCATTAGGAATTTTTCAGCTGTTATAACCTAATGGAACCACTGTTTATATTCAGTCTGTCATTAACTGAAATGTTGTTATGTGGTACATGACTATATAAATAAACTAGAGGCCCGGTGCATGAAATTCATGCACTTGGGGGAGGAGGGGTATTCCTCAGCCCAGATTGTGAGAAGGTGCAGGCCAGGCCGAGGGACCCCTCCGGTGTATGCTCAGGGCCAGGGAGGGACATGGGAGGTTGACCGCCCAGGGAGGGGCTGTGGGAGGGCTCCAGGGCGTGTCCGGCCCATCTCAGTCCTGATCAGTTGTACCCCAGCAGCAAGCTAACCTACCGGTTGGAGCATCTTCCCCCTCGTGGTCAGTGCAGTGCACATCATAGCAACTGGACAACGGGTTGACTGTCTGCCCCCTGGTGATCAGTGCACGTCATAGTGAGCGATTGATCAGCCTTAGCATATCTATAATAATAAAAGCATAATATGCTAATTAGACCAGACATCCTTTCATCCTTCCAGACGAAGCCAGGGTTGCGAGGAAAGCCAGGGTCCCAGGTGCCTGCCAGTGGCCAGAGGGATGCCAGGCTCCAGGTGCAAAGGGAAGCCAGTGCCGACAGCCGGGGGAAGGAAGGTCTACCCTTGCACGAATCTCATGCATTGGGTCTCTAGTCATTAGCATATTATGCTTTGATTGATTGAATGGCCGATGGGATGACCGGACACTTAGCATATTACGCTTTTATTATATAAGGTAGGGGTAAAGAGAGATTAAGGAATTAGCCAGCATCACTGTAGTTAAGGAGAGAGTCAGCAGCAGAACCCAGAATTCCAACTTTGAATTCAGTCCTCTTACCATACCCCACTAAATGTTCTCTGTACTTTCTTCCAGCCTTCTCTTTTGCTAAAGTTGCAACTGAAGGAGTTTTTTATTCTACACTACTCCACACTGCTGTGGACTGATGAATGGGTACATAAGAAGATGAGGGGAATATCAGCCTCACAGAGAGGTCTCATTGATAAATGTGGGACCCAGGTGGGGAAGAGGGACATGGGGAGGAGTGCCTCCCTCTGGATGGCAGGATTCTTTGTCTTCAGTTCAGAGTTCTGAATCAGACTCCATTGTACATGTTTTCCTATAATTACACACATAGGTATTCTTAAAAATAGCTGCACCATGCTTTAACACTGAAGAAAATAAGGTTTCAAAGGTATTATGGGTGTTACGCTGTTTTATTTGCATACACTGCCACCAAAGTGATATTTAAATGCTTATGATATGTCTGAGCCTGAGTAGATGGCATGAGTTCCAGTGGGCAGTGGTGGGTAGGTGGTTCTGCTGTTCTGCAAACACTAATCAAACAGGAGACACACCACAGCTGTTATAGGAAAACCCTTGTCCATGACCTGATGACATATTTTAAAAAATATGCTTTTGTCTTTGTACATTTATTCTCATAATATTCAATAATCAGCAAATAAGAAGCAATATCAAACAAATAAGCAAAAATTCCTGACAAACTAAATAATGCATTTTATTGGTCTTATGTCTTTTTATTTGACTCTTGTGCAATATACAAACTTCCCCATATTTTCATATTTTTGAGTTGCTTAAAAAATGTTATAAATCATGAAAATATTTGAAATTGCATTTATTTTTCTCTTCTCTTTTTGCCAAATTATTGGGTGAAGCTTATGTTTTTAACTTCAAAAGCTTATGATCTTCTTCTCATCTCTTCCTTAACTAAGTTACGTGCTCGATTATATTTATGTCATTTACATTGCCTAAGACCTTCACTAAAAATTCACAAAGGAGTCAGAAAAGCTGATGAATACCTGTAAGAAAAAGTTCACATTTTCTCCAAAGCACTACCACTGTAAACTTGGGAGTTTTAAGAGGAAAAACATAAACACCAGGAATGACTTTTATAGCCATGCTGCTGAAACTGCATTTATCGTAAGTGTCAGAACACTATCAGTGACAATGTCTTACCGAATAAACAGGTAGCTCACCCCATCTCCATCTCCACAGCACCTAATAGATATTGTGAGCACACAGATAAATCTCATTTTATGTTATGCTTGGTCACAAAAAAGAATTAGATTGTGTTGTTCTGAGGTACACAGGATATATATCCGTTGTAATCATCTGTAAAAATTACTCCAAGTTGAGCCACTATGAGCTTGTCGGGGACCTGCAAAATATGGATAGTGTGTTTTGCCCCATTTCCCGCTGACTTGAAAAATAATTTACACCTCTGAGTGATTTGCTACCAGGCCTTTAGAAATGAGACTAATTTGTGAATTTTCTTTCTGAGAAGCATATTACAAAGGAGAAATATTGATTTTATCTCATTGAGGCAAAATTGGTTATTTATTTTTACTTATGGCCATTATAAAACAGGAGTGAGCTGCCTTGTTATGACCAAATAAGAATGATCTATAATGTTTTCATAGGTATTGACTAGAATCCAAATCATATTGGGGTCAGCAGTGTTAGGCAATTTTCCAGTGTTGGGAGGTGGCCAGGGGACGAAGGCAGCTTGTGGTCAGCATGTCTGAGTCCCTGCAGTAAATGTTGCCGGGCATGCACTTTTATTAGGAGCACAAAGGAATCAGAGGCTTCATTTCAGAAATGATAATGTGGGCTTAGATGAACATAATACACTTGTAATTATTTTTTAGTCATTTTGTCTATTTAATGATTCCTGGGACAAACACTCTACCAACTTAATATTTTAACACACACACACACACACACACACACACACACACACACACACCTAAATACAGCAGTATATTAGTTCCAAATGCCTTTGACTTTTTGTATCCCAAAGGACAGCGCATCTAAAATGATGTAAACTGAAATTTTATACATATTTATAGAAAATTTGATTTTATTATTCCATTCCCTCACATTAAAGATGAGGAAACTGAAGGCTATTTCTCTATTGTCTCTATTATTTATTTATGTCTCCCAAATCCCAAACCAGTGCTCAGGCTGCAAAACAATACTGGGACCTATTGTAGATATTGTGGGAAGTGGCTCAGGACAGTCTTTAACCACAGTGCTCCAATCTGTGTTTATTCCACTCCACCTTGCTCTCCCATTTCAGGTCTCAGTTTCAATTTCACCCTTTAGAGAGAGCTTCATTGATTATTCTACCACCTATCTCTCTATTACTCATTCATTATATTCCACCTGTTTTCCTCCCAGCATTTAGAAAAAAAAAAGTCTAATTATTTTTTTATGCTTATCTGCAGGTTTATCTCATTCTTTCTAGCAGAGGAAAGTTCTCTGAGCAGTATCCTTATCTGTGTTTCTCAATGCTCTTTCTCTAGCACATAGTGCCTGGGACTATGTAGGTGCTCAACTCATATTTCTTAGTTGAATGAAGACGGGAGAGTGAGAGCGAAAGAGGAAAAAATATTCTGTTTAGAGTCCATATACGAAGGAATCAAGAATGTTAATTGGTATAATATTAAGTAGAATATTTATATAATCTGTAAAGACATACAAATTGGTGGTGTGTGTGAGTTATTTGTATATTTATGTATATGACAGGCAGGGAGTGGTGAATGAAGACTGAAACAGGAGAGAAATTGAGAGAGGTAAGAAAGATCAAGAATGTTTGGAAGACATCAGAAAGGCTTGATGAACAGGGTCTGTGGTAGGCTGAATAAATGCCCCCCACCAAAGATGTCCACATCCCTGAACATGTTTCCTTCCATGGCCAAAGGGACTTTGCAGATAGGATTAATATAAAGAGATTGAGATGTATCCTGGTTTACCCAGGTGAGCCCAATAGAATCATAAGAGTCTTTAGAAATGGGAAGCAAAAGAGATGTGACAATGGAAGCAGAGGAAACAGAGAGAGAGAGAGAGAGAGAGAGAGAGAGAGAGAGAGAGAGAGAGATAAAGAGTTGAAGATGCTACGGGCTTTGAAGATGGAGGAAGGGGCTATGAACTGCCGAGTGCAGGTGGCTGTAGAAGCTGGAGTAGACATGGAAGTTGGTTCTCCTTTAGAGCTTCCAGGAGCACTATGGTCCTGCCAGCCCTGTTTGAACATCTGACTTCCAGAACTATAAGATCATGAGTTTGTGTTGTTTTAAGCCACCAAATCTATGGTCATTTATTATAATTTGTTACAGTACCAATAGAAAACGAATATGGGATCCTATTAAAGATGTTCTCTAAAGGATAGTTCCTTTTCTATTTTTTAAATTTATTTTTAATGAAGCAATGCATGCTCACTGTAGAAAACTTAGAAAATTAAAAAAAATACATATATAAGATATACCTTTAATCCTATCACTCAGGAAATGAAGTATTAACATCATGTGTTTTATTTTCATAAAAGGACTTTTGATCAATGAAGACAGGGAAGGAGGATATTAGAGTTGACATTAAAAGCACTTTGCCATATTAAAGTGCACATTTTTTTAGTTTTGAAATTGCAGGTCATATTTAATTATTATTTCTCCTCCCCCCAAAGTATAATAGAAATGAGTGTGATAAAGGAAAATTATTAGAGAAAGCCTATATCTAGAACCCTTTTCTTTATCTGGGTGAGTTCCTCTTATAAAGGTCTGGGCATGGCAGAGATGACATTTGTCTACTTTGTTTATTTCACCATCCTGTCCCATCCCAGGGAGCATGGTGAGGGTCAGCCCAGAGATACAGAATGGAGTTGGCTGGCCTGACACCCAGCTCTGTTCCTGTCCAGCCATGTGACTCACAAGTCCTTTCTCTTCCCTATATCTCAGCTGATCCATAAAATATCTCAGTTTATCATCAAGTCCCCTCCCAGGTCTAACTTGCTAGAGCCAATTTAAAGTGATCTAAAACAAACGTGTGTTATTTCAATTTCTGTTTGCCTCACTTTGTTTCTAAGGGACTCTAGTGAGCAGTCATGTTTCCTGAAATCACTTGGTAGGTGGATTTTATTTTTGAAGGAGTTAAAGAAAGAAGTCCTAGTTTTCTGGGAGACATCAAAGAGAGTGTGAGGAAAATTTTACCACAAGAAACTTATCTGAGCCTACCACATTTTCACCTGATTACAAACTAGGATTGTTTTCAAATAATCCCTTTGTTTTCCAGACTTGTTCAGAGAGTCAAAAAATGTCCAAAGAAATGTTGAATTTAGTAATACTGTCTACTCCACTTACTATAGTCATTTCAAGCTCACATGGCTGGGAATGTCAAAAGGAGCACTAAAAACACAACTCAAACCTGCATTTTCCTGGGATCTCTAAAGCAGGAGTTCTCAATGTGCATGGCCCTAAGCTTTTGTTACACATCCAAAGTCTAAGAGGATAGAGAGAGAGGATAGAGAAACCAGACTTAACTTGCTACTATATACACAAACTGGTTTTGGGGGGATTCATGATGGAATTAAGTTAAGCACTTATTTAGAATGGAGTTATAAATATTCAAATTCAAAATAACGGGTCTCGTTGAATTCAACTCCACCTTCTCTAGATTGTGTATTTGCAGGTGATGACCTTAAAATTAGTGCAAAACCCCTATATTCTGCACATTTCCCACTCCAGTCTTTCTGGAGGGAAGAACTTCTCCCCTGGTGTGGCAGAGAGTAGATGAGTGTTTTGAAGAGCCTTTCAGTTCTTTATTTGCATTAATTATGGAAACATTGTGTTGAATAATTGAAAGGTCTGGATGAGTCATTTAAAACCAGCATCTGAATGGCAACCATTGGCATTTGAACCAATTTTAAGCTTTAACTAGGTAGGTGAGAGTAAGAAAAAAGATAAAGGGATGATAAAGCTACCAAGAAAACATGTTTAGAAATCTGAGAGATATTCTTTGAAACACAGATCTTTATTGCCTGGGTAGAGAAGAATGTCAAGGGCATTGGTGTTTGGGAAGAAAAAAATTCTCCATCTCAAGTATAAGGACAACTTATATTATTCATTTCATTATAGTGAAGGGCTTAGGAACCCAAGCTCTGGCTAGTACATCCAGGATGATGCCTATTATGACCCTACTGTAAGTGTAAGATCAGGGAAAATGCTGTATCTTCACTTTCCTGTCTGTATAATGGGACTTGAAAAGAAGGTTCAAGGAACAAGCGTGGTCTTTACTGGAAGTGAAGACTTAGATGTTCCACCTGCCTTTAACTAAATGAAAAAGTAAATAGAGTAGAATGCAAATGAGGCAGAATTGGTGGATTTCTATAGAGGTCATATTGAAGTTCCTTGTAGTATTCTTATAACTTTTCTCTAAATTTGAAATTATTTCAAAATGAAAATGTTACAAACACATCTTCTCCATAATTGTATCAACAGAAACACTACTAAACATTTACTCATAAATGATTTCAAATCTAAAATTTTGTGTAGGATGGAGCAAATTGACCAGGTGGATAAAATATTTTTCTTTATTTGTATTGTTTTGTTATTTTTTGCAAATGTTGCCAATATAAGAGTTTAGCTTCAATGTTAAGTTCTCAGATAAGGATTAATGAGAGTTGACTAGTTGTATGATACTGTGATATGCCTCATCATTTAGAGTGAGGGATTGAGTGGGCTTGTGTTCATTCCAGTCATTGAATATCAAGTCAATTTGTTCATGAAAATGCAGGAAGATCGGAGGGATCAGATTATCCAAACTGAAGAAGCGCAGGTATGGGATTTCAACCCTGTGAGTTTGGTGCTGTTAGGGGAATGCTCATATTAACAGGACTCAGCTCACTTGCAGCCTCTGACTTGGGGCTCTTACTTGGTAAATGCCACAAAAAATGACACAGTCCATTCTTTTCTGGAACACTTTCCCATTTCTTTAGCTTGAGAAAATCTATTGGAGCCTAAGGGCTTAGAGAAACAGGATACTCTATCTTTTTGGGGGAAGGATATGCACTGAGGCATGCTATTTTGGTTTTGGACGTGGTCATAATGTAGCAGCCAGCAGGGCTTCATTACAGGTTTTCCCATAGAAGATGAAGGGGGTTTTGTTATTAGAATATCAGTTCTAGTAGAGATACTTAAAATTGTCCATTTAATAATGTCTCCTGCCATCTGGCCTTTACACACAACCGTATATTTTTGGGGAAAAATCCACAAAATATATTTTAATGAATTACAATATCTGATAACAATTTCATTTAAACTTACTAAGAGTTTCCAAAGAGCATCTTAATAATACAATTTTATGTATCATGGAAAAAAAGTCATAATTTACATTGGCCCTTACCTTTCTTCTCAATAACCTCATCCCATAATGTGCTGTATGATTTAATTATTTTGTGTACAGTTTTTAGTCTCATTTCTTGGTTGCAAACCCCAACAGCTACATGATCTTGTGAGTTATGTGACCATACTAAACCTCAGTTTCTCCTAAATAAGGATAGTAACCTTACTGCTATCATTAGCATATTTATTAAATGAGAGAATACATTTGTAATACTTAGCATGTGCCGTCTGTTCTATGTGAGCAATATACATGAGCTATTATTTCCTTAAAATGAACACTTTAGAAATTTTACCCTTTCTGATTAAATATATTTTTAGTTTAATAGAACAATGAATCAAAATACTCACATTGATGGGTGCTCTGAATTTACTCTTTCTTTTTAGTTCTCTGACCAATTTAAGTGAACTCAGTATCATTCTATATAATAATCACTTAATCATGTAGTCATTTAATTTTTGTGAAAATCACCTATATGTTCCCTGTCTTAGCCATTGCAGAAGATATAGTATTCATGTTTCTCCCTCGGGGTTACCCTTTTAGCTGGGCACTCAACACCCACCTTCTCTTTGGATGTTTCATAATGACCTTGCTCCCCCTCAAATTATTTCCATTCTATTTAATTCAACAAATAGAGCATGCTCTAGTTTCATGTGAAAGGGATATATACTGTAGGTTATGAAGGCTTAGACTCTACCCGTAATAGTCAGCAAAGAAATCATCCCAGTGCAGAAATAGCCCTGGCCAGTTTGTCTCAGTGGGTAGAGAGCATCACCCATGAACTGAAGGGTCCTAGCTTCGATTCCACTCAAGGGCATGTATCTAGGTTGTAGGCTTGATCCCCAGAGTGCGTGCAGGAGGCAACCAGTCAATATCTCTCTCTCACATAGATGTTTTGATGTTTCTCTCTCTGTCTCTCCTCCTCCTTCCTCTCTCTCTAAAACTCAATGGAAAAATATCTTCAGGTAAAGATTAACAACAACAACAAAAAAATACATAGTTGGTAAGATACTACAGGAGGGTAACAGAGACAAAAATAATCAATTATTTCTAGTAGGTCCAAGAGGGCTAGATTGGGAATGAAGAGCTTAAACTGGTATCTAAAGAGTGAGTAGGAACTTGGTTTGAAATTCCAGACAGGAGGAAGCACTTAGGTAAATACATGGTAAATGCATGAAATAGCTAGCATGTGCTGGAAAAGAACTAACTATTATTTGGTTGCAGAAGAAAAGTATTAAGTGGTTGGGGGAGAGGAAATGGGAATGGGTGATATAGGCAGAATAATATGGTATATCTTGTTTATTTCCATTTCCACCACATTTTTTTAAAATATATTTTATTGATTTTTTTACAGAGAGGAAGGGAGAGAGATAGTTAGAAACATCGATGAGAGAGAAAGATCGATCAGCTGCCTCCTGCACATCTCCCACAGGGGATGTGACCGCAACCCTGGTACATGCCCTTGACCGAAATCAAACCCGGGACCCCTCAGCCCTCAGGCTGACGCTCTATCCACTGAGCCAAACCGGTTTAGGCAATAAGTTTCTTTCTTAATTTAGTTTGAGTTGGAGATATTTTTATTGATCGTAACTGACCTAATACTTCTTATTTAAATGCTTCCTTGACTCGAATCTCAGTCCTGGTACATCTTACCCTCTGAAACGGAGGTGTCTCTCTATCACATCGTCTCACCCAAGCATTAAAGACAAGTATTTACTGATGTAGACATATAAAATGTATTCTTTTAGTT
>NW_006292687.1:2108691-2136081 GCF_000327345.1 Myotis davidii | reverse complement strand
AGTGAAGGGATGGGCCTGTGCTAAACTTTAAAGGGGCCAAATGTTCCCCATGAGTGTTGACAGGAAAGGTGGAATTGAATATGACCCTCCAACTTCTCAAAGGAAGATTTGCTCTGAATTAATAAGATTGAGAAAGTGTCATCTGGCCGTAGTTGTGAATGGGACCAGATGGCCAGTCACACATGCCACTGAAGTACATGTTGTTGTGTTTTTTTTTTAAACTAGCTTTTGATTATTCCAAGATAAAATATGTTATGGGAGAAGTCCATAGAGATAGTTCAACAATAAAACCAGTGGAGAAAGCATAAGAATTAGACATTAGAGTTCCCATGGGGATAGGCATAGAGAAGGTATATCCTCTCTATGTAGTTATCGAGGTAAATGTAATTTGAGGATATAATTTCCTGAAGGTTCAATGCCTTTCATTCTACAGAGGAGAAAACAACAACCTAGAGAAGTTAAGGGACTATTGTTAAGATTACAATCTAATTAATGACAAAGCCCCGGCTGAGCCTCATCTCTTGGTGACTTTTTGCATTCTTTCATCTGCATCACGTGTTGTCATACATTACCCACACATGCCATGAACATGTGTGTGCTATTAACTTCATTGATTTTTAAAAAATAAACTTTTTACTAAAATATAGCATAAATAAAAATATAGCATAGATACATAAAAACAAGATACACGTTGAAAGCCCTCTAATTGAATTTTTACAAAATGAATCAGGTAAAAATAATGCAGCAAAGAAATAGAACATTTCAGTAACTCATAGTTTTTCTTGTCCTCTTCCCCATTCATGTTTATCTACACTGTTCTCCCTAACATAGATATTTTTAACTTTTAACAACAGGTGAATTTCACTTGCTTATATCTTAGATAAAGTAATCATACAGTATATATTTTTGCCTCTTCTTGACCAAAATTATACTAGTAAGATTTGTTCCTGAAATAGATAACTTTGTTCATTATTTTTATTGTTGCTTAGTATTTTCATTGTATGGATACTTATAACATAAATTTATACACTGTATTTATTCTTGCTCTTATTGATGATTACTTAGCTTGTTTCTAATTTGGACCTATTAAAAGCAATACTGATTTGAAATACTTTTATACATGTCTTTTATACATATACTAGAGACCTGATCCACGAAATTTGTGCAAGTGGATTGGCCCTCGCAGCCCAGGCTTCATCAGGAAGGTCATTCAGCTGTCCAGTCTAATTAGCATATTACATTTTTATTATTACAGATATGCTTTTCTATTGGTTATCACCTAGAAGTATAATTGCTACATTGTAATATATGAATATATCTAACTTTAGTAAATCTACCAGTTTCCTGGCAGATACTTGTGTATATGAATGTCAGCACTGGTGATCTGTGGGGCAAAGGATATAGCGATCCTGAGAAAGAACAAAGTTGGAGGGATCTCAATACCAGATATCAAGCTGTATTACAAAGCCACTGTTCTCAAAATTGTCCGGTGTCAGGTGGATGATTGCAGTTTAAATATTTGAAGTTTAAAAACTAAAGCTTCTATAAGTTATAGTAAAGAATATTGCCATGTAGTGTTATGACTTTTAGGCAGGTATAGAACATAAAGTATTTCAACCTTACTTGATGATCTAAATGTATGTAACTGACTGAACGTACAAATGGGTAATGCCCAGACCTTATATAAAAGTAGTACTTTAACCCAGGGCCTGCAGCAACCTGCCTATGAAAGCAACCCCTTACCTACAATAACCAGCCCAGGAAACCAGGCTGCTATAAATTGTACTTGCAGGAAGCCAGATTGCTATCTTTAGCAACAATTCAGGAAACTAAACAGTAATTTCTATAACAGTTCAGCCTGAATGGACAGAGCCTGAGAAATAATTCACAGTTTCCCTATTTTTTGTTCCCACTTCTAACTTAGGACCATCCAGAGAAAGCCAATTTTGCACCCTTACCCAGTCAGAAAAGATGGCTTCTAGTTGGCCTACCTAGAACTTTCCCATGCCAACAGCTTCTAATCACCACCGACCTGAAACATTCCCCCTTTCCCACTATTAAGCTTCCCCAGTTATTTGTTGGTCTTTGAGTCTCTGTCAAAACGTAAGTAATGGTAGCTGTATCCCTTGCTATAGCAAGCTCTGAATAGATAGACTTCCTTTTTTCATTTAGTTGTTCTTCATTTATTTCTACATATGTGATGCTCATACATTTTTACCCTCTCCGAACATGATAAACACTATATACTTTAAAATTGCTCTAGTGTCTTTTTCCTGTAATAAGGAACCATGTTGGAAACATGGCAAGAATTTATAGGGTATTTCCTTTATTTTTAGAGGATAGATGTCTATATTTAGAATCTGGTTGGATTCTGATTTAATATAATATCTTTTTTCAGTTCTTTCATTATTATTATTCTGATTACCTAGTCACTCACTGCAGTTTTAATTATACTCTCTCATCTTTTCCAAAGGTCAGGAATCTCTCTAAGAGAAGAAAAAAAATGAAAGTATTTAATTGTCTGCTCACAAAAGATCCCCAAATATGTTTTCTCTCATGAACTAGTCATTCCCAGTTGTTCTTTCTTCACAGGCCTTGTTTGAAAAGTTGCTTGATAGATGAGGAAACCCCTGTGCAGAGTGCTGGACTATGCAAGCTGTACGTGCTTAGAGATGGAAAATTACAGGGTAAACTGCTGTGCTGCGCAATCTGCAAGCAGCAGCAGACTAGAATGCCATTAGGCTTAATTGTTCCCGTGGTGGATGGCTCTCTGGGGTTGCTATTTTGGAATCACCCTTCTCCGGGAGTGATGATCATGAGCTCCCTTCACAGCTAGTCTGCTGACGCGAACGTCATAGACTTGATCAAATAAAATGCTCTGAATGCCAGCTAGGTTGAGGACTCCAGGCTGCTGCTACTGAATTACACATGCTTTGTGAATTTTTCTTTTTCTTTCACAGAATGTACTTAAGGGAAGATGGATTTTCTTTGAACTAGAATTGTGTATCAGAGGAAGGTCTACCGTTGTGCTTACATTATGTACTTTGATAGAGTTTGCCCTTGATAATGTGATGTGAGCTCTGGTACTCAGATTTCATGTAAAAAATAAAATAGATATTAAGCCTTTTCCTTCAAATTGACAAACTTTAAGTCCTGACTGTGGTCTTTTACTATGTTAGACCATGAAGGGATTGAAAAGGGTTTATGTTTTGTTTGAAGAAAAAAAACACATGCAAATTCAACCAACAGAGAGGACTGGGTATTTTGTCTTTGTGCACCCCCCTCATTTTCCGTTGTAACTATTCAGAACACCTGCAGATGTCCTCCACAATCAAGCACCTTCCTCTATTGAGGTCTTTACTCCATGGTTCTTGCAGTTGAGTAATTCACTAAAGACCACAAAGTTCCTACTTGGGCAACTCCCTATGCTCCTGAGTTTTCTATCCTCCTAAGTAAAAACTTAAGTCTTTTTTTCACTCCTCTGGGACATACGCTTGTGGTTCCAAACCAATCGACACTAGAGTTTTTAGGGCTCATCTGGATTTTACTCATTCTACATGAATTAATATTTCTTTTACAAAATACATGTATTTTTATTGATTTCAGAGAGAAAGGGAGAGGTAGAGAGAGATAGCAACATCAGTGGTGAGAGAGAATTATTGATCGGCTGCTTCTTGCACGTCCCCTACTGGGGATCATGTGCCCCTGACCGGAATCAAACCAGGGACCCTTCGTTCTGCAAACCATATTCTATCCACTGAGCAAACTGGTTAGTGCATGAATTAATATTTCAATAGTGGGCTCTTGAGAAAGGCATGGTGCCTCATGATGGGAATTTAAACACCTATAAGAGGCCAGAAATGGATATATAAGAGGCTGTTGGCCTCCCCTCGAATGACAAAATGATGTGCTATCTAACTTACCTGTGCAGTCTAACCCCAATTTTGTCCTTATAGAGAGTAAAATGTGATCCCAGAAAGCCTGAGGGTTTGGCACTCAAAACCAACACTGCTAAGCAACACATAGAATGACCAGAGTAATGATTTGATATACCCTTATTCTCTTTGATATATTATTTCCTTCCATACCATCTTTGGTACCTCTTCAAATGATGGCAAGTCCTTCCAGAAGGAACTCCCTGACCATCCTCATCCAGACACAGTTGAGTGAACATTTGCTCACCCATCCCTAGCAGAGTTTATAACAGAGAGTTTGTAGTCTTGCTTGTAGAGTTAGGATTCATTTTCAGTGTTATCATGTATAGGCCCCTTTCTTGATGCATCTACAGTTGTATTGTGCTTGACTGGGGGACCAAGGGTAGCTTCTGGAACAGTCTAGAATCCTCCTGCTCTGTTCTAGCCTTATTTTGCTCTTAGCCCTTCCTACTATGTACCAGATCTGTGGGATTCACCAGCCACCTACCTTCCGATCATAGAACTGAGAGCTAAACACACTTTGGCTATGAGATCACTTAAGCTTTCTCAGCATTGTGTTGTCAATTTTCAAAATGGGGCTAATAATAGACACCTTTTAGGGTCCTTGTGAAGAATTAAAATATTAGTTGTATAAAGTGCTTAGCTTGGTACATATATTCACAAAGTAAAATAAATGGTGGTTCTCATGGCTTTGTTTTTTTTTAACCTTGCTGATATCTTTGATTCTGAAGGCAGATACAATTAATAAAGTACCCTTTTTCCTTTAGATTAAATTAAAAGCTCTCAAGGTTAAAACACACACACACTAGAAAATTCTAAAACCAGGACAAAGAACTACTCCGATTTTTCTGAGTCATTATTGAAAGATCTGGGATACTTCATATGCCATGATTGAATTTGTGGGTGGTACCCAGAAGGTCAAAACTGACTGACTATATGTTTGATTTTGAAAGGTAGAAAATGAACCACTTGTTCTGAGATCTTTCCTCCACCCACTATAAACCAGCTAAAGTTAGGGGTGGCTAAATAATGTGTGGAGAATGAGTTATTGGCTTCAAAGATGTAAAATTCATGAAGTTTTTCTTTGGTATCCTGGCCTCCCCTCTTTGTCATGTCCAGTGGCCTCATTTTCTCTCCTCCCCCTCCTGAAAAATTCATTAGAAATTGGTAATAGTTATTGAAACACCAGACATTATAAATCACTAGTTTCCTTCCCTTGAGGATATCTTCATTTTGAACTTTAGATGTAGGCGTAGAAAAAAGATTGGACCTTGATTGAAGGGATTTAAGCCTTTTTCAAGCAGGACCAGGACTTGTTTCAAGTGAAAAGGGAAGAAAGCCTTTCCTAAGCCCCCCAAAATCTATCAGTCATGTTCAGATTTGATATTTTATGAATCTGTCCAATTGGAAAGATGAGCAATTTTGAATGCAAACATGGTGTTTTAAGAGCTATGTATGCCCCTAAAAAGACCAAGGGAATGAATCCCAGGGCATGTACTATTACATACAGCAAATCTACATATGGAACAGTTCAAATGTTTTATGTAATTTCCATAATTGTAAAATTAGGGTAAAATCATTAAATATGAAAAAAATATGACACCAAATGTGATTATGCTTTAAAAGCCTGCCATGCCATGGAACTGAAGCAATGAAGTGTTGATGGATCAGAAACCAATGTAGATAAGACCTCAGGAAATAATTGGCTTTCAAGGACTAGGCTGAAATTGAGTGACAAGGTGCTGTTATAACTAGATGTACATGTGAGGTCAAAGGAGATTCTAAGACAGGAGAAGAAAAGAAGGAATACTTGAATGATCCATAGCACCTCATTTCCATCAGTGATTACAAGAAATCCCATTTTACACCACATTCTAATCCTAACTCCACTTCTAAACCTTAAACAGTCTCTGAACTTTATCTTAAATTCTCACAAGGTTAGATTTTAAATTTCTTCAATGCAGGCCTGTCTTCTTCTTCTATCTGTTCCCCTGGGCTAAATGGAGATTGGACACACAGAGTGTAATAAATATTTTATTGATGTATAATCACTATAGACATTGAGATTGCTAAATCGGGAAATGTTAATCTGAAGAAAATGCATGGTATTAGATTTTAGCCATAGGAATATCTTATGGAATGATCACTTAGGCATATATGCTTCAACCGTTTGACCGTTTGGTAGCTATGACGTGCACTGATCACCAGGGGTCAGATGCTCAATGTACAGGCATGGAAACAGGTAACAGACTGATGAATCTCAGAGGGAAGGGGAGAGGGGCAGAGTGGGAAGAGATTAACCATAGATCTTTTATGCATTCTAGAAGCCCAGTGCATGGATTCCTGCACCTGTGGGGTCCCTTGGCCTGGCCTGCGGGGATCAGGTTGAAACTGGCTCTCCAACATCCCCTGAGGGGTCCTGGATTGCTAGAGGGGGCAGGCCAGGCCAAGGGACCCCACCGGTACACGAATGCTTGCACCAGGTCTCTAGTAGAAATTATAAAAGAAAAATTCCAATTTCCCATAACTTGGGTGAACTTTACCAGGGAATTTTAGAACATTCTTCTGTTATTATTTTTAGCATAAGTTTCCAGGCCAGGTATAAATATGTACTGTGCAGAATATAAAACTGCAGTTGTATTATGTAATAAAATGCTTCTATATTCCTATAATTTTATTTTTACTACCTTTTATTTTTGTTTTATCTATTCATAACATTTATATTAATAAACTGTAATAAGATCACCTTCACTTATGAAGTGATTGTTATAAGCAATTATATATAGTTCAACTTTCATATTAGTTATGTATTCTGACACAGCCTGGAAAGCAAGGCAAGAAAGATACATTTATTTCTATTTAGTGACAGGTCTGGGATTAGAGTTCAGTTTCTCTACATTCCAGTGCAAGGATCTTGCACTATAATAAGCTCAATCAATGCACTTGTGACAGTTACATCTCAAGTGTTTAGCTCATGCAGGCTTGCCAGTTTTTGTATCTGCCTTCCTTTCCTTGCTTCCTTTGACATGTTTGAAATGAAAATAAGCACTCTCACCTAAACAGAAATAACTATTTAACACACCCATTAAACATTTATTTGGTAGATGGCTTAGAGATAGTGAGGGTTTGAGGAACACCACCATCTGAGGTGCCCATTCAAATTGCCTGAAACCTTTTCCCCTGGGCAGGCTGGCACTAAAGTCTTGATTCCATGTTCAATCTCAGGGTATTCTGGGAACCATACTGCCCTTGAAGAATCTTAGAAGCTCCACTGCTCTTGCAATAACCTTGTTCAGTTGACAGGTGGGGACCAGGAGGGCAGAACAGTTCTCTTTCTCTTTGCCCCTGGAGTCACCCAGTGCTATTTGTTGTATATAACTGCCTAAATACAAAGCTGATTGGATACAGAGAAAAATCATCTAGGAAAAAGTACTGAGTTGATTATCAGGGAAACTAATAATTACAAATTCTGGCAAATTTTAATTTTCAGAGACTGTGTCAAGAATTGCATTTATTTTTTAAAAAAATATGCAATTAGCTGTAGTTATAATAAGATAACTATTATTTCAGTAATAGTTAGACTGCATCTTAGTTGTCTTTTGTCAAATTGTAGATAATGACCTGTCCTCATGAAAATAGAAGAAAATAAGCCTTTGAAAATAAACAGGAAGGAGCCTGGTCTAATTGAGCTGCCAAGTTTGCCCCCAATTCTGTACTCTAAATGGCATATTCTTAGTGGACTGGTATTTTCAAAAATTATTTCTAAATTATGGGAAGAGGTAATTAGGTGTCAGCTGGAGATATTTCAGAGTTTTCCATGACAATTTTGAACTAGATCTTACACCCAACTTCCAAATAATTGTAGAGTTAATCTTTCCCAGGGAAGATTAAGTCTCCAAGAAAGGAATAACCTAAAGATTACAGCACATGGTTTCAAGGAAGAACTCTGGACCTTTAAGAAGGTGGGCATTTTACAATCAGATCCATCATCAGATAACTATTCATTTTTTGACACAAATTATCTAACTTCTTCATGTCAGTTTTCTCCCCTATACAATGGGAAAATAATGCCTATACCTTTTGCAGGAATTCTAAGGTGTTGAGTGTACGTTTTTAATGAAATAAATAATTGGAAAACATAATTATATTTAGCAATGCAGGGCTTGCATTATTGTGTGCTATATATTATCATAATCTACTCACCATTGTGGACCTGGTTGACATGAAATATGATATATTTTTTTTGAGTTTCTATTTTCAAAATTGGCTTACAGCTTGGATATATTTGAGTAAAGCAGCTCTTCCTTATGTCCCCAGTCAGATGGCTCTTGAGCATATAGGGAAGAGTGTGAACGGAGAGGGTGGGGAACATATTAAAAATTCAAACTCCCTAGAGATATTTTGGCTTTAAGTATATTCTCTAAAAAGAAAAAAAGAAAAAGGAAAGAAAAGAAAAAGACCAGAGTCTCTTTCCTTGTCTATTAAGAGATCAACCAAAGGACTTGTATGCATGCATATAAGCATAACCAATGGACATAAGACACTGGGGAATAGGGGAGGCTAGGGGACTGTCTAGGGCCGGGGGAAAAAAATGGACACATATGTAATACCCTTTGTAATAAAAAAAAAAGATATTTTCTATGGCCAGATTTACCATTTTATTTTTAAATTTTTTTACTTTCATCAAGAGCTGCTAAGAAATAAATTTTATTAATGACTCCTGAGCTCTGATTGAGTATATAAACTGTCTGAAGAAGGCATCTGCCTTTAAAGAGGAGACCCTCACCCTAAATGCTTTCTTTTATTGATTGTTGCTCTGTTTCAGATTCTGCTTTTCATTTACGTCATCCATGAGGGTATATGGGATCACAGAAATGATCATTCAGGGAACGGGCCCTGTTTGGGTATCAGTAGCTCAAGGAAGCCAACCAACAAGTAACATTTGGTTTCTGAGATCAGGGTGCCATCTTCCTGGCACTGACGAAGACAATGAAATATTCATGAATTTCTTAAAGGCTTTTGGAAAGAATGTGTGCTGGGATGGAACATTAGTGAGCCAGTCTTTTCTGGTTTCATGCCAGGCAGGGGCTGTTAAATAATTAAGGTGTGACAAGCCAGAGTTTGCACAGGGGGATGTGGAGAGAAGCAGTCCTTCAGCATTGGAAATGTTCCCTTGCCATATTAAAATGAAGACCAATCTGGTCCAAGTTCTCTTATATTTCTTGTAATTTTCTCTTTAAAGCCTCATAGCACCCAGTGCATTGAATTGTATTTGATAAAAAGCTGCTGAAGGAACACTGAACTGCTTCAAACATGTTTGGGAATCATTCAGTTAGTCTTTACTGAGTGTGAACAGCACTCTGTTAGTCACTGGGGAGAAAAAAAAGGACTATTGTACCTTAAGATTTCTGCCTTCTAGTACCCCCAGATGAAGTAAAAATTATGGAAAAATTACTCTGTAATTAATTGTTAAATTTTGTAGGGATTTATTCATTTATTCATTTATTTATTTTAATTGGATTTATTGGGATGACATCCTCACCCACACTTGTTTGTTGATTGATGGTAACCATTCTGACAGACATGAAGTGATATCTCATTGTGATTTTTAAAAATATATTTTATTGATTTTTTACAGAGAGGAAGGGAGAAGGATAGAGAGCTAGAAAGATCAATGAGAGAGAAACATCAATCAGCTGCCTCCTGCACACCTCCCACTGGGGATGTGCCCACAACCAAGGTACATGCCCTTGACTGGAATCAAACCTGGGACCCTTCAGTCCACAGGCCAACAACTCTATCCACTGAGCCAAACCAGTCAGGGCCTCATTGTGATTTTAATTTGCAATTCTCTGATGATTAGTGATACAGCATCTTTTCATATGTCTGTCTGTTGGCCATCTGTATGTCCTCTTGGATAAGTGTCTAGTCAAGTCCTTTGTCCATTTTTTAGTTGAATTGTTTGTTTTCTTAGCATTGAGTTATATAAGTTCTTTATAAAATTTTGGAGATTAACCCCTTATCAGACATATCATTGGCATGTTCTCCCAATCAGTGGGTTGTTTTCATTTTGTTGATGGTTGGTTTCCTTTGCTGTACCAAAGGTTTTTGTTTGATATAGTCTTATTTGTTTATTTTTTTTCTTTTGTTTCCCTTGCCCAAGGAGCTCTATCAGAAAAGATATTGCTGTGCAAAATTTCTGAGATTTTATTGCCTATGTTTTACCCTAGGATTTTTATAGTTTTGCAACTTACAATTTAAGTCTTTGATCCCCCCTTTTTTATTCTTGTGTATAGTATAAGGAGGTGGTGTAGTTTCATTTTTTGCATGTACCTGTCCAATTTTCCCAATACTATTTATTGAATAGACTATCTTCACTCTATTGTATGTTCTTGCCTCCTTTGTCAAACATTAATTGGCCATAAAGGCATGGGTTTATTTCTGGGAGCTCTATTCTGTTTGGTTTATCTATATGACTGTTTTTATGCTGGTACTATGCTGTTTTGATTACCATGTCCTTATACTAAAGTTTGATATCAGGTAGGGTTATACCTCCAACTTTGTTCTTCTTTCTCATGATTGCTATGGCTTTTCAGGGTCCAGTGTGGTTTCATATAAGTTTTTGGAATAGTTGTTCTAAAATTGTGTAGATATTAAATGCTTAAGGGAGAGATACACTGAACATGTTGAGTCAAGGAAGTTTTGACTGATGATGGGGAACTTATCTTGGACCCTTGGAGAAAGTATTAGACATGCAAGAGCAGATGAAAAAATAAGGGTTCATCTTAAGAAAAATAAGAAAATGAACAAAAATACAGAGAAAGGAATGCACAAAACAAAAAGAGTGCAAGTAGTATATGATGCCAGATCCTCAACAGACATAGAAAATAGCCCTAGCCCTAGCCGGCTTGGCTCAGTGGATAGAGCATCAGCCTGCAGACTGATAGGTCCTGGGTTCAATTCCAGTCAAGGGCACAAGCCTGGGTTGCAGGTTCAGTTCCCAGTGTGGGCAGGGGGCATGCAGGAGGCAGCCAATCAATGATTCTCTCATCATTGATGTTTCTATCTCTCTCTCCGTCTCCCTTCCTCTCTGAAATAATTTTTTAAAAAAATAGCATCCCTATTTTTCACAGAAAAATATATAAATAAAGTGAATCTAAGTACTAAAGGAAACATTGAGTTATTTGAGCAAAGTGTTGGCTCACTAGAGTGTTCAGACTCTGATAGGTAAGGTGTCTCCATAGGAGAGACTGACTCAGTCGCTCAGCAAGGAGAAAAATTGAACCCTGAGGAGTTTTTATGTGTGTGGATCTTTCATAGCAGATCATGAAAGCAGGCATTTTTACAGCTTTACATTAAATATGTAAAATCTCCTGGTTCTTTCATAAGAGAAAATATTCATGCTGTTTCCCTTGGCCACCTGTACACTATCCTCAGAGTCAGTCACGGCTTTCTCTGCAAGTCTGGGCTTTGTAGATATTTATTAGTTATATTTGCTTTGCTTTCACTTAAATAGACAAGCATTCACTCTGCACAGGTTTTAAAAACCCATCTCTCTCCCTCTCTTTGGCTTACAATATAGTTTAGAGAAATATATGAATAAAAATATTTATAAAATGTCATGCATCATTTATCAGTCAAAGAAATTATACCTAGCCCCATCTGGGTAGTTCAGTTGGTTGAAGTGTCATTCTGATGAGCCAAGGTTGGAGGTTCGATCCCTGGTCAGGGCACATACAAGAATCAACCAGTACATGCATGAATGAGTGGAACAACAGGTTGATGTTTCTGTCCTCTCTCTTTCTCCCTTCCTATCTCTCTCTAAATTAAATTTAAAAAGAAAATAAATTATAGCTATTATTTCGGTGAATTTTCTTTTAGCTATTTTATCTTCTATGGCAGCCGTGGGGAAACCATGGCCCGCGGGCCGGATCCGGCCCGTTTGAAATGAATAAAACTAAAAAAAAAAAAGACCGTACCCTTTTATGTAATGTTGTTTACTTTGAATTTATATTAGTTTACACAAACACTCCATCCATGCTTTTGTTCCGGCCCTCCGGTCCAGTTTAAGAACCCATTGTGGCCCTCGAGTCAAAAAGTTTGCCCACCCCTTTTCTATGGCATGCAGCGATTATTTATTTATTTACTGATTTAGTACAATTGTAATCCTGCCAAAATTAATTGGTATCCTAACTTTTCCCCTTTGTGTTACCTTAAGAAATGTTTACTTAATCTCTACATAACATACTATAATTTATTAAAATACTTCTTATTCTTAAATATTTAAATGTTCATAAAATTTCATTATTGCAATTAAGACTTTGATAACTATCACTGAACATCAATCCATATTTCAATGCTTATTTTACTGGGGTAAATTGCCAGATGTGAAGTGTTTGGATCAAAGTGTATCAACATTTTTGGTGCTTTGGGCACATATTGTCAAACTATTCTCCTAAAAATATCAATTTGTCATCTGTTCAATGTATGAGAAGGTGCTGCTATTTCATAAAAGATTCCTTGTCAAGTGGATTTTATCTTTTAAATAGATATTTGCCAACTTTATAGATAAAATAAAGTTGAACATTTTTCTTTCACTTAATGGATCTTTGTGTGCTTGTGTGTGTGCTTGTGTGTGTGTGTGTGTGTTTGTGTGTGTGTGTTTGTGTGTGTGTTTGTGTTTGTGTGTGTGTGTGTTTGTGGGTAGATAAGTATTACTGGGGCCCAGAGTAATTAAGGCTGGTAATTAAGGCAGGCCTAGAATCAGTGTGTGTGTGTGTGTGTGTGTGTGTGTGTTTGTGTGTGTGTGTTTGTGCGTGTGTTTGTGTGCGTGTGTTTGTGTGCGTGTGTTTGTGTGTGTGTGTGTTTGTGTGTGTGTTTGTGTGTAACTGAGTTGTTTCATCATGATCTTTGCCCACTTTTCTATTTCTGTGAGTAGACTTTAGTAACTATAAACAACAATTTCTGTTTTAAGGTCCCCATAAAACTTCTAATAATGATAAATTTGAAAATTAGAGCATCATTCCCCATAGGTATAATTTCATTCTTTTATTACTCCCCCCCCCTATTTTTTTCATTCCTCCATGAAGTAGAGTCCTTTTTTTTTTTTTTTTTTTTTTTTTTTTTTTTTTTTTTTTTTCCCCCTTTTATTATTTTTTTTTTTTTTTTTTTTTTTAGTTTTTGCTCACCTATCAATGTAAAATATTTTCATCTGATTTTCTTATATCATTCACAGGTTTAAAAAAAAGTCTTTCCTTTAGTAAGAAAAACAGGGGCTCTGACCTCACCATAACTTGCACATTTTTTTTTTCAAATAATATCTAATTTGCAGAGCTGGTAAGATGGAATCTTATTATTCCAAAATGGACTGAATCATTCATTATAGTGCAGCAATGAAAAATAATAGTGTTTTTGTTAAAAGAGTGTATATGGAGACTCATAAGTAAGATCCCTAATCGACCCACCTAACATCATGTTGTCACCTAAATATCTCATTATAAGAAAACTAGGGGCACAGTGCACAAATTCATGTACCTTGAAAGGAACTGTGGGCTGCGAGGCTGCAGTGGGCACAGGAGTGGTCTCAGCCCATTCTTTGCACCCCCACTCGCCCCCTCCCCCTATAGCACCTGGTCCCCTGTCTGCTGGCAGCCCTGGCCACTGCTCCCATGTGCTGATGATGCTGGCCCCCGCTCGTACCCGCTGACAGCACCGAGTGATTGGGACTGGGCGCCGGCAGCGGGTGCAAGTGGGGCTGGTGCTGGCAGCAGGTGTGAGTGCCAGGCAGGACAGGACGAGGTGCGCGGGAGTAAAACATTTTCAGTAACCACCAGAGGCTTGCCCTGATGACAGCAATTGGCACCCCGCCTTGGTCTGGCGCTCCCGCTCACCTGCTTCACCATCCCGCCATGGCCGATGCCTGCCATGATCTGCACTCTGCCGCCTGCTGCCAAAGCCCACCATGTTCTGTTGCACCTCCTGGTGGTCAACACACACCATAGCGAGTGGTTGTTTGGTCTTTTTGCATTTTTGGGTTATATATATATGATCAGTTTTCAGTGAAATAATGTCAGAGACCTTGGCGAACAAGACTGTTTGGCATTCAACTCTAAATGACTTTCCTCTGTGGTGGGGTAACAAAATTCAGCCTTGGTTTTAGTCGTGTGGAGGGAGCAACATTTGAGAGGTCTGGATAGAAAGATCTCAAATTTCTCACTGCTTCAAAATGTCCATTGTCATTGGGAATGTCAGAGAAAATACCCAGATGGAAATGTTATCATATTCACACATAAGGCCCTATCTGGTTTGGCTCAGTGGATAGTGTCAGCCTGCAGACTGAAGGGTCCCCTGTTCGATTTGGGTCAAGGGCACATGCCCTGGTTGTAGGTTTGATCCCCAGTAGGGGATGTGCAGGAGGCAACCTATCAATGATTCTCTCCCCTCATTGATATTTCTATCTCTCTCTCCCTCTCTTTTCCTCTCTCTGAAATCAATAAAAATATATTAAACAAACAAGCAAACAAAAAGAAACACACAGGTACACATGAACAAAAACAATTGCCCTCACTATTACAGATTAACTCCAGAAAATTCACCTTAAGATGGATTCATCATGGAATCCACATAAGAAAGAATATATTAGTGATAGTTACTTTGCTCATGGGTTACTCATAACTCTTTTTAAAAAATATATTATTTTTTCAATTATTATTGACATTCAATGTTATGTGTAAGCCAGTTTTCTCAATAAGGCAGGTCCAAGGGCAGCGTTTTGCAAGTTCCTTCTAATGAGGTGATGTATCAATGTAAGGCAGTGGGGGAACTGGTCCTGCAGTTTGTAGTCAGTAGCTCCTGGTCATTGGCAATAAGCACATAGCTCTCGTGTCCTCCTACACTTAAAATCAAGCTGCTCTTAACCCTAAAATTGCTTTCTCCATCTTCTTGACCTTCCTCCATTCTTTACCAGCTCCCTCTTTTATTCCTGGCTTTACCCAAATCCTCATATCTGAACTCATATCTGTTCCTCTTGCTTGACTTGTACTTATCTAACCTAATGTTGCTCAACTTAGTCAACTTGATTAATCTTCTCTATTTTTTATTCACAAACTAGAAATCTGGCTGCTCACACCCAACATCATATCTATTAGCCAACCCTCTCAATTTACCTTTAAAATATCTCTGCAACCTGATTTTATCCCAGCACCTCCACTGTTGCCACTCATCTACATCCCAGCACTGCTTCCCTGGCTTGTTTCAAATATTCTCTGAAATGGTCACCCTGTTTCCACCATTGCTCCATAGGACATTCTGCAAGATCCTTCCTGACCTCATTTTTTTTTAAGTAAAGGAGTTGACAATTTTATTTTCACATTTCACAATACAAATGAAAAAAATATTTTTTTTGTCTCACTACACCCCTTCAAAACTATTTTCTTTTAGACAGAAAGAGGGAGTGAGTCTTCCTTGTCATGCTGTTAGAAAACACCCAGAGTCACAGCACCACGATCTGGTGAAGTAGAACCAGAAATAGAAGCCTGATAGAAAGAGGCTTCCCTTTCTCCTTATCTGTCTGCTCCAATCATTCTGGGCCTAGTGGGCACCATCTTGGGATAGGCAGGACTTCTCAGCATTGGGGGCCCAGGCATCATTGGCATGTGCCCTCCCACAGGCAGCCTCATCCCAGGAGCAGGTCCCACTGGCATCATCCCAGGAGGAGGAGGAGGACCCATCATTGGATGTTGGCATCATACCAGGGCGAGGTAGACCGGAACACTGGGGGGAGGTGGGATCATCGCCCCTGCAAAAGGAGGAGCAGAGATTGCTGAAATGCTGCAGTTGTTTTGTCAATCAGGCTCTGAGCCTGCTCTTCCATCCATTTCTGACAGTGTCTTTCACATTCTCTTTGTGTTTCCTACCACTGCCGTGTGTCTTTCTCACAGAAGGAGAGTCATGGGTGAGTTATGTATTGCAGGGGTCGCAATAAAACTTAGGCATGTTGTGCTACAGGATGTTGGCCACTGAATTGGCCACTCTGCCACCATGCCGCCAGAAATGACCCTGACTTCATTTTCTATTAACATTCATCATTTCCGTTTCAGTTACAGTGGCCTCCTCAGGATTTCTCAAACTTGCCAACACAATGCTTGTATTAAAATCTTTGCTGTGCTGTTCCCTCTACTGGGAAGGTTCTTCCCTGCAAAACTTCATGACCATTTTTTTGAAAATATTCCTTATGTATCTCTATCCCCCTTCTCTGCCTTATCTTTTATCATAATATTTCTTATCATCAAACGAAGCATGTATTTATTGTTTGTGTCTTCTAGATTGCAATCTGAATGATGGCAAGGATTCTTAACTTTTTTAAAAATGTGTGTTACTTAAACTCCCAGTGTTTAAAACACTGCATGGCACAGCATTGCCCTATATGAAAAAGTGGTGAATGAAGGCAGGTATTACTGAATAAACAAATGTCGTCCTACCTCTATCTTATATCATTGTGTTGGAAGTAAAACACCTAGGCCTCTCAAACACTTAAATATTAAAAGAAAATTTCAGTCTTACTCTCAGTCTAGTTGTCCAGGAAGGCAAAGAAATATATAAGACAATTTGCTATGTACCAAGTCACCAGATGCCCAATAGGTAAGAGGAGTATTTACGGGATGATATATTTATTTACTCATATCTCATCTTATCCCACTCCTTGAGGCAACTTAAAAAGATAAGGGGATGAAGTTAGTAGCTAGGGAAGTGAGCAAATGGAAAACAAGATCAGGAAAGTATTTAATTAGAACATACAACTGCAGGCAGGGTTTGCCCCTCGAGCTTTAATTGTCCCAGTTTAGGAGCTAAGGGAATACAGATCAGCTCTGGATTCACAGTGCCCAGGAAGACAAACAAGGCACTGCAAGAAGGAGAGAACTGTGATCATCTTTTCATATGTCTGTTGGACATCTGTATGTCCTCTTTGGAGAAGTATCTATTCGGGCCCCTTGCCCATTTTTTAAATTGGATTGTGTGCTTTCTTGGTGCTGGGTTGTATGTTATTTATAAGTTTTGGAACTTAAACCCTTATTAGATGTACTATTGGCAAAAGTGTTCCCCCATTCAGTGGATTGTGTTTTCATTTTGTTGATGGTTTCCTTTGTTGTACAAAAGCATTTTAGTTCGATGCAAATTAAAACCACAATGAGTTTTAGTTTTATCTTATGCCTATCAAAATAGGTATCTGAATTCTAACCCTGACTTTTGCCCTCTGCCTCACTTGAATTTGGTCACTTTATATTTCATTTATTGAGAATCTATTTTTTAGCAAGTGTTTCTGTATATTTGGGATAAAGTGAGGAATAGATCCACACTCTCCCCTCACATAGCTCAAGTTCATAGAGTTGTGGCAAATAAAGTTGAAAATTTGAATTTTCCTGTAGCTTATGGGATAATTTCTTGGCAAACTCAGTGACCTTCTAGGCAGTTGACAATCCACAAGACTATTTAGTTTTTTGCTTCAAGTTGCCAACTAAAACCAGAGCCTTATTTTCTTCAGGGTCAGCCTTTCATGTCAGGCTCCCCAGTGCTCACCCTGAGAACCAGCCCTGTGGTCAAGTGTATGAACCATACTGGGGATCATTTCAGGTATCCCAGCCACCGTCCTCCTCTGGCCCCTTCCCCATCCTCCTGGCCCACGCTCTTTTATTGCTGCACTAGAGAGATGGTTCCCTGCACTTGAAAGAAAGGATGAATTCAGCACAACTCAGCTCTAATACTCATTAGGAATAAGACCTTGCAAAATTATTTAACCTCTCTGATCCACAGTCTGTAAACAAGGTGATATTCCTTCTTCCAAAGGTTTCTATGAAGATCAGAAAAGATGAGATAATATTCTGTCACAATGCCTGGCATAGCAGCTCCTGTTTTTCTTTTCCCCAGTTCTTATGAACATAAGTATGGCTGGTACATGATGCCTGAAGGATGGAAATAGAAATGTAGGAAAGTAAAAGAGAGTTCACTGAATTTATAAATTGGAGTGATTTTACTGGAGGGTACCCTTAAGTAAGTTATTGAAAGCTGTGAGTAATATTTGGGACAGAATGACCTATACTTGGGGAAATGCAGATAGTGATGTAGTTTTCATAATCATTCTTGCCTATTGTATTCATTTTACACTACAAAATGCAGTGACCTAAATTCTGCATAGGAATAAATTTACAATAACTAAGAACCGCCATGACTTAATTGCTTTGAATTCAAATCTATCAAGATGTTTATTAACCTATCTCTGCATAGCACCCATGTGAAACATTTGGCAATTAAATATAAAATTACAGAAGAAAAAGCTTTTCTAGAGAGGGGAAAAAGATAATTTTACTCATTTTTCTTTGAATAATGCCAGTTTCTGTGGATGTATTTTTGAATAGCACTGAAGTTTGGGATGCCATTGTACTCTCCATCTCTTGCCTTGCAATTGAAATCCTTCAAGTAGTATAGTCTGAAGTGACAATTTAGTTATATTTTTATTCAGTCAGTCCCCCACACTTGCTGTTCCTGAGGCTATGAGTCTTTATTAAGGTTATAAAATGCTTTGACCTTCATAAAGGGCACAGTGACTTCCCTTGAGGTCCACAGCATTAATGATGAGGTGAAATGCAAAATCATTATCTGAGCGCAGCATCTCTCCTACCACAGAAGCCATTCAAATCATCCAATTGAAAGGCAAACCCATCCAAAAGCTAATAAAGAATTCTCGCTGGCAGTTGAAATGTTGGACAGATTGCTTTTCAACTTATGATAGGATGTTAACTGGGAGACAGCCAAATGATGATGCTGGTTCACTCTATTCCACCCTTGAATGCTGGGTAATTGATACTCTTTGGGTCCAGAGGTCAAAAGTTGTTGGCGAGTTTGCAGTGAGAAACTTCACTGTGGCAAAGAACCAGTGGCGAGTGTTTAATTCTTGCCGTTGTTTCAGCACCAAAGGCTTGGAGAGGAAAGTCATGCTTCATTCAGGGTTAGTGTCACAGTTGCATTCAACTGTTCATGAGAACTTGTAAGTGCATCGGCGGAAAATTAAATACTGACAACATGAGAAAAATGTCACTTCTGTGAAAACCAGCTTATAAACAGAAGGTCTTACTCTGTTCTTCCTAAGACAAGGCAGTGTGCACTTATGTATGTAATGCCCATAGATGATGTGGAGACAAATACATGTCTCTAACAAAACCAAACTGTTTATTTCAGCTCAGATTTGAGGACTATATTAAAAAGTGGTTCAAGTATTTGAGAGCTAAAAAGTCCATCCCAATCAGACTTTGCCCTACCTTCAAAACATTTTAAAAGAATTCTTTGTGAATAAATCAGAATCCAAATTCCTTTTTGTCAATTAGCATATTTATAATGAGGTAGATGTTCTTGGGCTTCTATTGAATAACACAGATGATTTGAAATATACTATCAAAAACAAATGGCCCGGCCAGCATGGCTCAGTAGTTGAGTGTCGAACTATGAACCAGGAGGTCATGGTTCAATTCCCAGTCAGGGCATATGCCTGGGTTACAGGCTTGATCCCCAGAATGGGCAGTGCAGGAAGCAGTCAATTAATGATTCTCTTTCATCATTGATGTTTCTCTCTCTCTCTTTCTCCCTTCCTCTCTGAAATCAATAAAAATATATTTTTAAAACACAGAAACAAAGAATGTCCTAGTTAAAAGGGCACTAAAAAATCAAGTTTTCATGTAGTTTACGAGTTCCTGGAAAACCACCTGTCCATAAAGGTGGAAATGTAGGTTGATAATCATTTTCAATATTTCATAAAACTTGCTGGGAATCATATATATACTAGTTGGTGTGAGGATCAATTTCATTTGTTTTTGACTGGCTTGTTACCAATTCAGGGCACAAGTAACACTATTATCTGTGTTCTCAGTGCAATTTAGAAGCTCTGGTTGGTATAAAAGTAACTTATAAGGAAATACATAGAACCTGAGTTTTGTTTAGACTAGAGTGCTAACTGCTTAATGACTATGTAGTTCTTGATTCTGTTGAAGCATTTTCTCATATATACTAGGCATTAAAGCATAAAAAATAGCTCTGGTATCGCTTCAGCAGCACATATACTAAAATAAGAATGATACGGAGAAGATTAGCACGGTCCCCTGAGCAAGGATGACCAATTCATGCATTCAATATTTTTAAAAGGATAGGCTATTCCAACACATGGACTGTTTTTGTATTAGAGTTTTCTAACTTATAATATGGACTTTTTCTTTTTATTTAAATATATTTTATTAGATTTTTCACCGAGAGGAAGGGAGAGGAACAAAGAGTTAGGAACATCGATGAGAGAAACATTGATCAGCTGCCTCCTGCACACCCCCTACTGGGGATGTGCCTGCAACCAAGGTACATGCTCTTGACTGGAATCGAACCTGGGACCCTTCAGTCCACAGGCCGACACCCTATCCACTGAGCCAAACCGGTTAGGGCTGGAATTTTTCTTACTGTCCTATAAGTCACTTGGGCATTGGTCAATTATAAGAGATTTCAATTTTAGTAATTATGAGCTACATTGAAAAATAATTGTACTAAAATTAACTTCCCTATATTTATTTGGTTGTACTTTTTAAATGTTTGTAAAAAGAGACTGTTTTGAGGGAGGATGAGGCAGAGGGGTAGGCAATTTCTTTTGTAAGTGTAAAATAAATGGACACACATTGCATTCAAAGAAAACAAATCAAGACAAAGCAAAAAATCCCATAAATAATAGCCCAGACTGAGAACCAGGAGAGTTGGCTTCTGGTAATGACTTAGTAAATGTCTATGATAATTTTTAAAAGTTGTTTGAGTTTTCAATTTCTAGTCATACCAGATAATCTATAAGGCTTCTATAGGTTTTAACTTCAATAATGAAGCTATATTCTTATTGCTGAATGTGCTTATTATTCACAAGAAAGGTACTTAGGAGATCGTGACCTTGGAGTTATTTATATTGGGAATTTGGGCTTATTGAAAATAGAAATCCTGAGTCCTAAAGACCCCACAATCTCACTTGTGGCAGTGATAAGTTTTTTAAGGTCATAAATGACTAAATCTTTAATAAGAATAATTTTAAGGAAAATTTACCTTGGACCTAGAGATATATTTTTAATGCTAAATGCCACAAGTCAAAATGAAGACATGGAATTTATGAATATCAATTGTAGATCATAGATAAAAAACCATAATAATAGAACAATCTCTTATCAAAACAGATCAAGTGGACAGACCACAAATAATTAAGGAGCCAGAAGACCTAAAGAACATAATCAACAAAATAGATGTTATCATCATACACTAAATTGTAGGCTCTGCTGATAGAAAATGGACTTACTTCCTTCTCAGGTGCTAATGGAACATTTACAAAATTTTTCATGCACTAGTTCACAAGGAACACACCAAAATGTTCTATTACCAACAATATTTTCTGATTACGATGCTGTATAACTAGTAATTATTAACAAATTAACAAATTAAAAGCCCCCTCTACCAGGAAATATTTTTAAAATCTTCTATTAGACAACTCTTGGGTGAAACAAGGAAATAACAGATTGAAACTAAAGTATTAAATCAAATAATCAAAGTACTACATAAGCAACCCCTGGGTACTTAAAGCAGAGGTCAGAGGAAAATTTGTAACACAAACTCTTCCACTAGTAAAATAAAAGAATGAAAACAAATTAAATACCCAGCAACAAAACAGAGAAAAAGTCAAGCAAAAGACAACTCAAGAGAGGGAATAAGAAAAGCAGAAGTTAAGAAGGTAGGTTATTCCAGAAAAGCCCTAGATTTAGATGTGTGAGTATCCCTGTATGTGCGTGTGTGTGTTTGTGCAAGTGCGTGTGCATGGATGGATGGGGGAGAATGGAGCAATGTCCTCTTTCAGACTTGAGGAATTCTATGGAAAACACAGGTTTCACTAGGTAAGAAAAAAATATGTATGTGTGTGTAGAAATATGTACGTGTATACATACATACATCTATGTTGTTGTTTTTTTCTGTAATTCATTTGTTTACAGCTTGAAGTTGTTAATATATGTGTTTTTCATACCTGAACTGAGATAACGTCTACTGAAATGGCAAGTGAGAACTACTGACAAACAAAAGCTCCAGTGAGTGGCTGTGTTTATCTCTGGGGCAGTGATAATTGATTAAGGGACCCATGATGTGTAATATCTGCACTAGCACAGTGCTGATGGTAATAAGAAAACAATGGACATTACTCCTGAGCAAATGAGAGAGTCAATGTCGAATTTCTTCAGTTATGTTTGGGTTTCAGAATTATATTCGTAGAGGTTTCTTAACACTCAATTTACTAAGATTCTTGAATAGAGTAAGTGTGAAACACTTTATTCTCACACCACCCTTTTCTCAAGCACTTTCACAAAGTGCTTTATTAAAAAAGATTACATCATAGCAGAGAAAAAATATTTGATTGGATGAGATGAAAAAAGATGACATAGCCCAGCTCAAAAAAAAAAAAAAACAAAACAGGGAAAAAGTCAAGCAAAAGACAACTCAAGAGAGGGAATAAGAAAAGCAGAAGTTAAGAAGGTAGGTTATTCCAGAAAAGCCCTAGATTTGGATGTGTGATTATCCCTGTATATGTGTGTGTGTGTGTGTGTGTGTGTGTGTGTGTGTGTGTGTTTGAGTGATCAGTGACTGAGCATTGACTTATGAATCAGAAGGTCATGGTTTGATCCCTGGCCAGGGCACATGCCCAGTTTGGGGGCTGGATCCCCAGTGTAGGGTGTGCAGGAGGCAGCCAATCAATGATTTTCTCTCATCATTGATGTTTCTAATTCCCTCTCCCTCTCCCTTCCTCTCTGAAATCAATCAATCTATCTATCTATCTATCTATCTATCTATCTATCTATCTATCATCTATCTATCTATCTATCATCTATCTAGGTATAGATAGATAGATATAGATATATAGATATAGATATTTTAAAAGATGACATAGAATATTACTGTAACTCAAAGCTGAGAAGAATTGCTCTGAGGGTTGAAATCTTATCTTAATCAGGACTCTGAATATTACAGACTTTCAGAATATTTATTAACTAAATATATCAGCATGAGCAATTCTTCATTTTTAACAATTTAGTTTTTCCTTCTTCAGACACATTATAAGCCGTCACTTTCTTTTATTGTTTATATCTCCATAAAATTATAACCCTCATGAACAGAGGTCCTTGAGTTCATCAGCACTAGGCTGAAATTAGGTTTCCTAGTCCAAAAAATAGTTTAGTTAATTTACAAACTTTCCTCATTTAAAACAAATTTATCCTGTGTCTTTGATGCTCACTATAAATTGTAGCCATGCTTCATACTAATATATTCTATTACTATTTGGGGCCTCAGAAGATTTAAAGGATGCCAATTTCCTGTACAATTTATCAGACAATTTTCAGCAGTGCTGTTTAGAGTAAACTTATAAAAATATAACTTACAAAAGATTTATCACATTGCTTGCATTTTAACATGTTTCCAGATTCAGTAACCTAGATCCTTTCTGCCTTCTTTTGACAAGAGTAGGTTTAATATTAAATATTAACTCTCTTCTCCATAAAAATACATACACATTATTTATTTAGGATGCATGTGTTATACATTTATTTAGAGATTTTCATACTCTACTGCAATGCTTATATAAGGATCATTTATCCTTATTTGATATGATTGGCTTTCCTCATACATTTTATTTGGCAGCTCTGTCACCCACCCCTGCCAAAAAAAAAAGAAGAAGAAGAAGAAGAAGCAGAATAGGGACCCTTCTTCCTTGGTGGGTGAGGGAATTGTCTGCTTTGCTTTAGCACCTCCCTATTTGCTTCTCCAGAAAAATGACCTAATTAATTTGATGACTCCCATTCCAGGAGACTGGCCTGGGTGTACATTCTCAGGTGTTAGGTTTCCATATGTTCAAAGGGTGTTCCCTGCTGTGATGTTTCATTTCAGGTGTCAATTTGGCTGGGCTATGGTGCCGTGTTGTTTGGTCAAACACCAGTCTAGATGTACTTGTGAGATATTTTTTCTAAGTTTGATTAACATTTAAATCAGTAAAACTGAGTAAAGTAGATGGCTATTGATAATGTGAGTGGGTCTCAGTCAATCAGTAGAAGTCCTTAAGAACAAAAACTCAAATTTCTAGAAGAAGGAATTCAGATAAAAACTTTGACATCAACTCTCACTTGATTCTCCTAGTAGATTTCAGATCAGTCAGCCTCTGAAATCCTGTGAGCCAATCCCCCCCCCGCCCCACACACACACCCCACCTCCCACCATGCCTCTTCCTTTTTCATCAATAAAGAACGGAATTTCCCTCAGAGGGAGGGAAGCTCAGGTTCTGGGCTCTGGCCCAGTCCAGGGAATCCCACGTTGAGTCTTATTGGTTCCTGGAGAAAATATCTTCCCGATGTCTGCAGCTCCTTACAGTGAGAAGGGCAGGGTGGGTGACAGGACTTTTTGGGTGAAGCCAAGTATCTTCATGTAGAACCCTAAATCCTACCTGATCTGCAAACATATCTTAATTAAATCTGTTGCAGGGGTAGGTGGGTGGGGGCAGCAGCTCTCTTTTGCCTGAAGCTAAGTCTCTATTACAAGATGGAATCACTCTGGTCAAAAAAAGAGGCACCAAACCTCTTCTGTTCAGGTCTCATTCTGTGACCATCACTGTTATTAATGTTACTTACTTACTTAAAATCATTAAATTCACACCATGATCCTGTGAAGTAAACTTTATCATGAGAACACTTGCAATCACACAGCCCCTAAGTGTGGCTGACACACATCCCCATGGGGGAGTATACTCCTCTCAGCTCCCCCAGTTGCTCTGCTGGCCAAGAGGATGGAGGTCCCACAGACACATATCAAAACTGAGGACTGGCCTTAAGTTTTAAGTCTCTGTAGGTATTTAATTATATTCTTCTAAATACTTATTTTTTCTAAATACCCAATTGGTTAGGTGTCCACTGAAGTTCATGTTCTCATTTCTGGCAAAATTACAGAGTTGGCTTAAGATTCAGCTCTTACCAGAGATCACATATCCCAGCCTCCATTGTAGCTGGGCATTGCCATGTAACTGAATTCTCACCTGGCCCATGATATTTGCACATCTTAGTGTAAGTACTCTCTCTTTTTTTCCCTACTGGCTGAGATGACCAGAGCATGCCCACTCAGAAGTCATTTGTTGAAGATGGCATAGCCACTGTCCTTCAGGTCTCTGAATCATAGCATGTAGGGAGCTACCCACTACCCCAGAACACCCACCATGGGCTATTACATGAATGAGAAATAAACTTTTTATTTTTTTGGCACTGAATTAATGTTGGTTCTTTGTGTCTGCTGAACAGCTTAGTCTATTCTAACCAGAGTACTCTGTTTATATTTTTAGTTAATTTAATTAGCATACAGGATTTTACTATGTAAAAATGTGGTGCACTGTAAATAAATTTGTTTCATTGGTGATTTCTGATTCAGTTGATATCTGTTTGCAGAGCCAAAATTAACTGTCAAGTCAATAAATTGGGGAAGAAAGTCCACCAAATTAGTTAGTGGCCAATGTGTAGAACTATTAACTGGCAATTTTTGACTGATTTTTCCTTTTTGCTCTATTTTAAAGTAGTGTGTGGACCCAGTGCCAGATCAGGTGTGTCCTCACTGTAGACACAGTCCCTAGCAAGAGTATTTGTATTCTTTAGCTTCCTTTAAGAAGAAAGCTATATTCCAAATTTATCTCAAACAAATCATATTTCTAGAAACATTAATAACAAAGAACATTGATGACAGATATCTTTAGCATTTCTTTGTGTAATGCATATATATCCTCACACAAGGCTATTTTTCCCATTGATTTTTAGAGAAAATGGAAGGGAAGTGGAGAGAGTTACTTCAATGTGAAAGAGACTCATTAATTGGTTGCCTCCCACCTGTGCCCCGATCCAGGACCAGGGATTGAGCTCGCAACTGAGTTACGTGCCCTTGACCAGAATTGAACCGAAATCTTTCAGTCCACAGACTGACACTCTAACCACTGAACAAACCGGCCATGGCTGTAATACATATTTTTAACATCATTTTCTATAATGTCTTTAAAATGGGCATTACCGACCAGTTTGGTGAAGTCTTGCTAGAAACCTGGACCATGGATATATGAGCTCTCACCGGAATTTCTAACCTCCTATGAATATGACATGGATATTTTCATTGTAATAATTATTACAGAAAGATGTTTTAAACTTACAATTTTTTTCTTTCCTCACATAACAGCTTAATCTAATGTCTCAATAATAAACTTAATTTTGTTTAATGATCTTGGAACAGGTGGGCACATATTAGGAAATGTCAAATTCCATCAGCCTGGCTGAACATAGATATTCCATGTGGTTATTTTCAATGCAGTTAAAGGGAGAAAATGAATGATCTGCCAAAATAGCAACAAAGTAGTGGGTAATTTCAGTTGTCATATCTCACTTTACCCGAACTAATTTTTTTTCTTTGTTTCCATCTTCTATGTTTATTCTTCATGGCTCTGGGATTCTCAGCTGTGCTATATAAGTTATGAAAATGTCCATTGGATCCTATCACACTTTTAATCAAAACCCATTGATTGTACCTAAAGAAAAGAAATACAAAACCTTCAAATTTTCCCACGTGGTTAGATCCATGCCTCCACAACGCCATGTTGTACCACTATATGTTTTTATCATTCTCTAGACATTTTTTGGTCATTGTTTTAATGGTTTGAGCATTCAAAAAGGCCTTTATGAAACTTTTAATAAGGTGCCTTGCTCTAGCTGAGCACTTAAAAAATTGCAATTTACTTCTGCGTCTGATTGTTTAACATTTGTCAGTTCTCTGCCGTGAATGCCTACTGCTTTTCCTGCTCTATATTTCCTGTGAGCAGAAATATCTTTCTAAAAACTTCTTCCCCACCCCACCTATGTGATTTCTCCCAGAAATGTATTTTATGTAGTTATAACTCTACACAATTACACTTTTCTAGTAAGCAATGGACACCTAATTCATGCACCTTCCTCTAGTCACAGTTGATTGGAACACAGACCAATCAGAATGATTTCCTAGGATTTTTGAAACTGCAGTTATTAGAATCCACCCTTTTCGAGTAGAATTCTGTTGCTTTACAGCCATTTCCCCACAATTTGGTGACATCCGGACATCTACAATGGGAGAGGATGAGGCTGTCATGCAGAAAGAATCAGATGTGAGAAAGGACTGAGAGTACTGGTGGTATCTGAGTGACAGATGCTAGCTGTTCCAGAATCGGGTAACAGCACTGACCTCATAAAAGGTGCTCTAGTATCTCTGTTGACTTTACTCAAGTGAGTTTGGGTTGGATTGTTGTTATTGGCAAGTAAGCTTCACAAAATCACTTTTTGGCCAGGACTCTCAATTATCCACCCACCCC
>NW_006292687.1:2093133-2108433 GCF_000327345.1 Myotis davidii | reverse complement strand
CCCTCCCCAAGAACAAACATCTTCATTAGGTTTTGTAAAGGAGGCTCTATTGCGAAGAATGTATTGAACTACCAAGGAACCAACTATTAATAATCTTACTTCTATGATTTCTTCAATTCACTCTACACCTTGAATATTTGTGTGAAGGTTTTTGCTTTCCTTTGTTTTGAAATCTAGAAAGTGTCCAGACTGTGGAAGTTTCTTTAACTGATGAATTTTATACTTTATTCTAAAGCCAACCACTCTAGATTTGTGTGTGTGTTCTCTTCCTTTCCTTTGCATATATTTTTTATGTTCAAAATATTTTTGGGAGTTCTCTTCTATCCTCCCAAAATGCAAATAAACCCTTACTTGAAAACAGATTGAAAAATTTTCTTCTTGATAAAATTTGTTTTCCTGATTTATCACATTTAAATTTCCTAAGTTCTGTTGTCTTGGGGAAGGATAGAAAGGAACCCAGTTATTTTGGCACTTTTTTTTTCTGAAAATATCCCACTAATGAAGGCTCCAGGGACCCAATTGAGCAATGTAAAAATGTAGACTCTCCCCATCTCTCAAAATTCCCAACCTGGGACCAGGCTCTTGCTACCTCGCCATATGCTTAGAATATTTCAGGGAGTAAAGTCATGTAGGAACCATATTTCTGACTGTTTCACTGTGATTGTTTATACAACAGATGCAGGCAGTCCATAAACCCCAGGAATAACTATGAGGAAACACCTCTCATGACCAAAGGCACCAAGATACAGTCTAAAATGCTCGCTTAAAAAGCAACATATAGCATTCTTTGACAATTTAAAAAATGTTATTTTTTAAAATAATATGATTGGAAGTTGATTAAACATAAGCCTGGTATAAATAAAGGTTGCATAATTAGATCAGAAAATAATAGTAATAATTTCTATAATAACATGTGATTAATCTCTTATAGTTTGAAAAACACTTTCTTAACCATTCACACATTTAATATATTCAGAAGGATAACATTTTAGAGATGAGGAAAACAAATTTAGTTGAAAAAAGTGATTGAATAAGTATTGATGGATGAAATACAGGGTATTCAGTTAAATTTGAATTTCAAATAAATTATTTTTCATTTAAATATGCTCTAAATAGTGCATGTTTATCTGAAATGTAAATTTAGTTGAGTGGTCTGAATCTTATTTGTTAAATCTTGGAATCCCAGATAAAATTATGGTCACAAAGTTAGTAATTGGCAAAGCAGGAGGGTCTCTATAGTTAATGCAGAAGGTGATGGTGGACATGAACTTTGAAAATATTTTAGTATATGCTCATATGAAATTATTATCTTTGTCAGGACATTACAAGAGACATAAATAATGTCTTCACATCCCAAATCAGGTGTGAAGTGAGTTTAAAATTGTTCATGAACAGGCACCAATCTTGGTGCAACTGTTTGAACTATGTGGGGTATATTGACCCAAGTATCTCTTCACAGGCTACCAGACAGATTTCTTCACAGGCTACCCTCCACATCCACCAGTTGCTAAGGGTTAATGATTTCTTTGAGGACAGTGTGTGCTCTGGAATTGTCAACTTTCCACCCTGGAGCCCACTTGGCAAGTCAGGAAAACATACACCCTGCAGAAAGGGCTTGGAGGTCCTTCTTGTCTTACCTCTTTATGAAACAGAGAAGATGAAGAGGAGAAAGGAATTGTCTTTAAACATACGTACAGACTTCAGTCCAACTGTACAGTGGCTTCTGTGCCTGTAACTCCTTTGAACATGCTGTTTATGTTCCAAAGCATGAAGGACTAAAGGAACCAGAGATGTTATTATCCAGGATAGAGAAAGTGCATGGGAAGGAGAAAATTTTCAAGGAGGACCTTATGGGAGAAATTTTTAAGAAGCATAGAAATATCTATCCTTTGCCCAAATCTACTTAAAGAGCTACTGCTCTACCATGCAGAGTAAAGGAACCGTCCACATAGCTTGGGGCATTCTTTGGAGGGTTGATATCTTTGGGAACAACTTAATAGACTGCCAGTGTCTCCACTTTACAACAAGGATTTTTTTCAATGGGCTTTATCTAGATACTAGAGGCATGGTGCATGAAATTCTTGCACGGCGGGGTGGGGGGGGGGGTTCCTCAGACCAGCCTGTGCCCTCTCACAGTCTGGGAGCCCTCAGGGAATGTCCAACTGATGGCTCCCCATGGGGAGCAGGCCTAAGCTGTTAATCAGACATCCTTAGCACTGCTGTGCAGGTGGGAGAGGCTCCCTCCACCACCGCTGCATTTGCCAGCTGTGAGCCCAACTACGACTTGCTGGTACTCCCTCTGTGGGAGTGCACTGACCACTAGG
Organism: Myotis davidii; assembly: GCF_000327345.1. Lineage (NCBI taxonomy): Eukaryota > Metazoa > Chordata > Mammalia > Chiroptera > Vespertilionidae > Myotis > Myotis davidii. The sequence continues at coordinate 2,106,109 of NW_006292687.1, read as the reverse complement.
GGTCAGCTCTTACATTGAGCACCTGCCCCCTGGTGGTCAGTGCATGTCATAGCAGCCAGTTGTTCCTCTGTTTGGTGGATTTGCATATTAGCCTTTTATTATATAGGATTAAATAATCATTGCCAGGAGTGAATGGCATGTAGATTCATGGATGCTGACTATGTGTGACCAACTTATAGGGCATATTTACCAGAAGTCTACTTCTCTGCAGGGGTGGGAAACCTCACTGGAGACACTTTCTCTGAAGAGAAGAATCAAACACCAAAGCTTGACACAACCCTAGTCATTAGAGGGTGCATGTGCCCCTCAAATTTGAACTAAGACTCAGAGTACAAGCTAAAAGGAAGGAATTGAGAATTGGGAGAAAACATCTGAAAAAGCTGTTTTTAGTAAGTCCTAAGTTAGATACTAAAGAGTAAGGTGGCCTCCATCTCTAAACCTCTAATAGAACATTACAGGGAAAGAAGTAGTGAAATGCCCTCGCTCTTGGCCAAAGAATATCAACCATATTTGGCCCATTGGAGGTCCATTTCCATCTGTATGATAGTAATGACAATAACAGGATGTTGTGCTATCAGGTGAAATGTGCTATGCAGTATACTTGGCATATAATGCTGGGAGTAGAATGAGTATTAGAGACTACCCATTCAATAAATGAAGAAGAAGGAGGAGGAGAAAGAGAACAAGAAGAACAAGAAGATGAGAAGGACAGACAGAAAAAAAAAGTAGAAGAAATAAAGGAAGGAAATGTAACTGGAATTGAGTAACTTTTCTAAGAATATACATATTACTAGTAAGAACTTCATCAGTAGAGTTTAGTTCTATTTATCCTCAAGTCCAGTATTTTTCAATATGCTTTCTAGCTTATGATATCTATATTTTACTTTAAAATACTCTGGCATGGGCAGTGAGATATTCTGTATATGCTAGGCAGTTTGCGCTTTTGCTTTAGCAGTTGTCCTCACTGCAGGGATAGTAGCTAGCAGTGTGTGAAAAAGTCTGTATTTTACATGCAGCTACTACAAGGTATAGTGAGCAACACCTCATGCTATGTGTAAGTTAGACTGGTAAATGACAGAAACATTTTTATAGGTGAAATGAATTATTTTATAAGTAGAGTGGTAAGTGATAAAAATAGTTGTGCATTGGTGATTTTGAAATGTGTTCAAAGCATATAGATTGATCAAAAAATTCAGAGCCACTCCCAGCTTGCAAAAACAGAGCATACAGATTCAGTGAGATCAGTATCTTCATATTAAGGATGGCACATGAGACCATAGGGTCCTACTATTGGCTCAAGAGAATGAATGGCTGACCCATGATGATGCTAAGGGCAGCAGAGTCTTTGATCTGGAAGAATGGCTTGTGCATCTTGAGTGGACCTTTAGATTGAGGAGGTGGTCAGAGCATGGAAAGAGTATTGGGATTGTAAGCTTGCAGAACAGGGGAATGAATGGTTTCTGCCTGCTTACAATAAGAGTATAAATGTGTTTTTATTTTTTAAGTAAACATTGTTTATGAGCCAAAATTTGGTCTATGACTGGTTTTCAATGTAAGGCTGATTGTAAGAGTGTGAAGGGAGATTACAGGGCCTCAAATACATTAGTGGCTCTTATTGTCCCTAAAAGAGTTAAGAGTTAGAACCAGTCTGACTGGCTTGAGTCAGTTCCCAGCACTTAGGAATGACAAGAGGAGAGAGATTTGGAGGAAGGGATTGAGTTTGGCTGCAACTTAATTCAGAGTCTGAGAGCGGTCTCCCACTGTACGCACTCCCAAAGTGTAATCAGAGCTCACGCTGAAAAGTTGCCTTTTTTTCAACAAATAAATAGAGCTGAAGATGGAGAATCTAAGGGGAGTGCCTAAGGAAAAAAGACATGTTATTAAATGAGGATATGGATTTGAAGAGATCACAGTAATGCTTCTTTGAAGCACACTTGAGAAGCTCCTTTTTCCAGGAGGAGTATCGGCACCTGGGAAGGTGGCATTAAATAAGTAATGCTGCCAAACGCATGTCAGGAGCTTAGATGCACTCTGAGCACAGATTCACAGAACTGAATTAATGAGGACATCTTGTATTAAATCATTTGACAACCTGGATGCTATTTGTCATTGAAATGTAACTTAGTATACATTTAATATGCTATAAAATGCTCACCTGCAGAACGCGTGTATACACTGGGAGTATGTATGTGATGTGGATGTGTGTATTTTTCTTAGCCTAATTCTCTGGGGCGGGGGGGGGATGCCTGCTGTTCGAAGGACACACCTTAGACGCTGAGCAGGGAGGGCAGGACAAGGGCTTTTACAAGTGGCACCGGACAGTCTGCCGAAGAATTTCTACAAATGGGGAAGGCTGTGGGGCTCCTTATGTGGAATATCGCTATTACTTTAACCCACTCCTTCCTCTCCACCTGTCCATCTGTACACTGTTGCCAGATTCATCTTCTTCAGTCTCAATTTTTCATATTCCTGTCCAATTTCCAGCCTAGAAATAGCTACCTATCTCTCACAAAGGAAATCCAGATGCCTTCCCCAGGATGCTCAGACTTGACTAGGTATGGTCTTCAGAAACCCTTCTCGCTGAACAAGGTGGGTATTTTGGTATTTGCTGCAAACACCTTAAAGGTGCTTGACTGCCTTTCTCAAGCCATTTCTCTAAGTAGTTCTAAAGGAAAAGAAAGAAGAAAATTTAAAAACAAACAAACAAACAAACAAACCCTTTCCGATTCATAAGAAAAGAGCTTGCTCACAAACTCTAGGGAGGCATTCATAAGAAATTTACATCATCAACATGCATTCTAAGTATCTTGGCGCTTGATTACATTCGATAAAAACAGTTTTCTCAATATATATTCAGTTGGCTCTCCCACTGCCCATTTCCAGTTAAGGAAAATCTCTCTTTACCTTAAATGGAAAAAGGATATTCTAGGATCTGAAACGTGTATCAATGTGCCAACATAGTGACATTGAACATGCTCTTCCTGAAATCATTATTCAGGCTTGAGTAGTGCCAGTGGCATGGAAACATCTAAGGAAAGCAGAGAGAGTGAGCCAGGAATGATGGGGAAAGAGGTCTGAGCAGCCCCAAATGGAAAAGGGCCTGGGCACTGAGCCCCTGTGGGCTCTGCCACCCTCCATCTGTGGCCAGGCGCACGTGTGGTAGGATAAAAAAAATCCATACTTTGAAATATGTGCCATGTGCCTGTTCATGTTTCTTCTTCCTTCTTTTTCTAAGATGAATTACCACTTCAGACTAAGGTGGCAACAGTGTTTTTTTGCTTTATCTGAGATGTTAATTTGGGGAACAGCCCATTTATGGAGGCTTGCTAGGGGGCAGCAGTAGGAGGGGCAGCTTAGGACACAAAAAGAATTTGGAAAACAGGGATAGAAGGGAATGAATCCTGCACTTTCCCAATGAAGGCATGTGCATGGTTAGAATCCTGCAGCTGGACAGAGGGGTTCGGAAGTTCACATCCTGCGTTGTATTCACTTTTTAAAAAATTATATATTTTTTGTTAATTTCAGAGAGAATAGAGAGGAAGAGAGAGAGAAACATCAATGAGAGAGAATAATTGATCGGCTGCCTCTTGCACTTGGGCCTGCAACCTGGGCATGTGCCCTGACCGGGAATCAAACCGTGATATCCTGGTTCATAGGTTGATGCTTAACCATGGAACCAATGCCGGCCTGGCTCTGTCTTCACTTAATATATCCAGTTTATTTCCTAAAATCCAGGTTGATTTCACACCCTCCTTTCTCCACCCCCACCCTCATCCACATGAGCCTTAGTAAACACGAGGCACTCAATATTGTTCAGACTACGATGGTGGTGATGGCCAAGGAAGGAGTGTGTTTGAGGAAGAAGACACATCCATTCTTCATTTCCTACCACTTCTCACGCCCTTTTGTGTGGCATTGTTCCTGGCAAGATTTGAAAAGGCACAATGGGTGATAGGTGCAACTTTTGCTTCAGAGAAGTAAGAGCGGTGAGGCCTGAGGGAAGATGAAGAGTTAGCAGTATTGGAGACTTTGAAGGTTATCTTTGTGTTTAGTTCAGTTTCCCAGATTAGGGATGAGGACGAGGACTTGAAGCACAGCCTGGCATAGAATGGATCTTCCTTTAGCTGGAGAATCAACTACTACTAACACATATATGTAAACTATTATTACAACTATTTTGACACATACTTAAACATTAAACACATTAAAAATGGAACAATTTAATGTGCCAACCTCTCTCTCTCTCTCTCTCTCTCTCTCTCTCTCTCTCTCTCTGGCAGAAGAAGCATAACAGTGAAGAATTATACTATACAATGACAAATAATGTGATATCACTGCATTGGAACTTCATGGGTCAGTAACATTTTCAGGCTGATCATATTTTGCCCCATTAAATATATATATATCTATATGTTTATAAATATTAGCATGCATACCATCTATCAGCAGCATAATTTATTAACCTAAAGGTCATTTAAACATAAAAGATGTAATAAAATAATCTTTTAAAAAAATTAGTAAATTTGGCTTCAAAAGAAATCTTATGTATCAGATTTCTGCTGGCCAGGTGAAAACTTCATTTCTGAAGTCAAGGATCTGGAAGGGAAAGTTCACTGACAGGGAGAGGCAGGGAACAGATTCTCTTTCAGAGCTCTCGGGAGGAACTGTGATCTTAGATTTCCAGCCTCCAGAACTGTGAGACAATCAATTTCCAATAAATTTCAGTTGTTTAAACCACCAGTTCTTGTACATTGTTGCAGCAGCCCTAGGGAACTGACAAGAGGGAAGTGGAGAGTACATTCCTCCAGATTAATATAACTTGGCCAGGAGCAAAAGTTGATAATAATCTTTTATTCAAGACACACCGATTTCTGGGTTTAGTAAATACACATAGTTTATATTATAACTGATAAATGCTAGCAGACTCCGTTTTGAAAAATGCCATATTGAGGGTCAATAATTCCTGTGTTTTAGATAGCATTCCATGGATTCTGCCTGAAAAGTGTGATGATAGGGAAGGTAGAAATAGCAGAGAATTGCTCTAAAATGTGAGAAAAACAATGACAGTTAACTGGTGTGTCCATTAGAATAGAGATTTCAGGAAAGACACTAATAGAGGTAGGAAGGTCATCATCTCTCCACTACCATGTGGAGCTCCATGGGTGCTGTCACTAGGGATTGAGGCACCCACTGTCCACAGACTAGAAAACCTAGACCAGGAAATAAGAACAACGTTACCTACAGGATTATGTCCATAATGATTTGACAATTATTTCACTTCAAAAATGATGGCTAATGCTATGTAGGAGTTTTATAAGTGCTTTATATATGAGCTTTAAATAACAACTAACTAGGGAAATTAAATAAAATGGGCCACGTTTAAAGTATTCTACAGCAAAGTCTTTTGTGACAGTATTGCAAATATTTCATGAACAGAAATACCCTGTTAAATTAACCATTTCATTAAAATCCATCATAATTCTGGAATTAATTTTTTATGTCCTCCTTTGTTCTTACTCATACTGCCACTCATGACCTTCAGCTGTCTTTTGTTTGCACATGTTTTTGATACTTATTGAATGCAAAATTAAGGATGTGTTGACTAGCTGAAATTTAAGAAGAAATAAAAAACAACAACACTTTACCTCACTAAATAGGTCCATTGCATTTAAATCACTGCTCCCCAATTGCCAGAGCTAGAGTTTGAATTTCCTGAAAAGACCAACTTCACAGGTGAAAAATGATGAGCCCATGGAAACATTCATTTTAGCTTCCTTATATTTCAGCTAATTGAGGCAAATGACCCAAGTGTGGAATTTGCCAGCAGCATAGGTTTTATTTAATATAAAAACCTTTCTTATCTATAGAGCACAGCAAGGAGCGCCTTTGGCACACACATTTGTCTATGAAGCAATAGCATCTTCACTGGTCTTGCCCTTTGGGGAGAAGAAAGCAGAACAAAGAATAGGCATCTTGAATTTTGAATAGATGCATATTCAGTGGCAGTTGTAGGTTACCTACAGGCTGTGTGTCTCTAATTATTTTCTCTTATAAATTCTAATTTGTCTTCTGGGATTTGAAAAAAGGGGAGGGGATTAATGAGTATTTTCAGGGAAGGAGACCAGGCACACTTTCTTAGAATGTCACATGACCTTTCAGCATTTTTCTCATATTGTCTGGTTAATTTAATATGGTAATTTTTATTAAGGCAGAAATCCACTAGAGAAAAATGCAAATAATAGGTCGGAGCTCTCACTACTTTGTTAAAAAGCCATTTTCATGATGTATTGTTACTCCTGGGCTATTTTTTTTTTTCCTCTTGAACTTACACGTTTCAATTTTACGTTTTGTGAATCCAAAGGGAATGAATGTATTACATTCAACTCCACAAATATTTACTAAGTGCCTATATGTACCAGACATGTACAAAACCCTGGAAATACCAGGATAAATAAGGCACAATTCATTCCTCAAGGCATGCTCATCCTGGCCGGGATGACACAAGTGGTTCCCGTAGTGAGAGCTTTGTACATGGCATGAAAAAGTGCCATGGAGTCCCAGAGAAAGAAACAATTTTTCCTTGTAGCCTTTGTATTCCCCTTCACCACTACTTAACAACAACAACAAAATGAAATCTCAGGAGGGCAGTGAACTTGAACGTAATAGACAGCTTCTGAGGCAACAGTAAGCTGGCGGTCTGCAATTTGCCTGAGGAAGAAGATACCCTGAGTTTGATTTATCCATAGCTTGGAGATACAGTCAGCTCTGCCTGGAGGATCCCACAGAGCGAGCACAGTGGAAATCCAAAGTCAGCTTCATTCTAGGCTGAAGCGCTTTGTTCTGCACACATCCTTGCATCTTCATAACTTTATACACCTTTAGAAAATTTATTATCTGGACATTATCAGTGTTGCTCTGGGAAGAAGCTACTATCAGTTTTGGAGAGAAAGCGATAACACAGTTGATGACAAATGACTAGAGAGATTTTAATCTACTTTATTTGTTTCTTATTGTACCCTTGGAGATGATGATTACATGGGTAAAAATGCAGGTGCGCCAACTTTTTTTTTCTTTTTCTTTTTCTTTTTGTGTGCATATTTTCAGGTTTATTGATTTTTTAAAGTTAAATTAATTGGGGCGACACTGTTTGGTTTATTGACTTTTTAAAAAAAAAAAAGAAACAGACAAGAAAGAAAATATAGTTAGCCAGTGAAAACTTTGGTTCTTAAAATAATTTCTATATACTAAATGTAATCTATTTAAATACATGTAATTTAGGTTTAAAATAACAAGGGCAATTTCTTCTCTAACTATATAGGATTCATTGGTGTATGGGTTTACTGAGTCTTGGAAGGTATTGGAGCCTTGGTTCAGGGTGCAGAGACATTTTTTTATTAACAAATAATAGTTCTTAGAACCTTAAAATGATAATTAATATTTCGTGATTGATACATGAGAATTTTTAAATAATTCCTTTTTAACTTCATCAGAGATTCCCAAATTCTAGGATCAAGAGAAAGAGTGAGGACTAATGCCCCTGCAATTTTTATAATAATGATTTGTTTTAGCAGTATTATTCATTTGAACTGTTTATTTCAAAATGGTTTGGAATCTACAGGACAATTGCAGTAGTACAAAGAGCTCCTGCGTGCCCTTTCGTAGCTCCCCAACTGTGTACTCTCACCACGTCTGCCTCAGCGTTGTGCGCCCTTGTTTCCATTCTCTCCAGTGTTCCATGTGAGAGTTAGCTGCACACATAGAACCCTATTAACTTTTACAGCTTCAAATATATATTTGCACAAAGGAGACAGCCTCCTCATACAACCATTGAAATCAGAAAATCAATATTATCCAGTTTTATCATTTTATCAACTTACCCCATTCAAATTTTACTCATTGTCTCAGATATTTATCTGTCCAGGATCTTTGGTTGCATTTAGTCATAATATTCTTTTAAACTTTTCAATCTAGAATAGGGCCCCAGTCTTTCCTTATCTTTGCCCAAAGGACAGAGGATAGAAGAGCCTTCCCAGCAATCTGTGCTTTTTAAAAATTGTTATATGTATTAACATCATTGCATGCGCCATAATATTTACTATCTTGCATGTTACTTATTTGCTTGGGCATTATATAACCCCCACTACTAGAACACAGCCTGCCTGAGGGCAGATTTTTCTCCTGGAATAGTGCTAGAGACACAGGACCAGCTATACGCGTTTACAGAAATTTCAGAAAGGAATGAAGGTAGCATGAAAATGTCACCTCGTACTGAGTTGCCTTACATCTAACTGAGCTAATAATCAGTGCTCTACTTTCCTCAAAGGATATTTATGAGAAACAAATAAGACATACATCTATTATGACTCTGAAATAGGCATTGTTTTTATTAGTATCATCACCCTAACCATCATCTTAGCTGTTATCATCATTAAATTACAAAATACATTTTTTCCTTGTTCCTGTCAATATCATTTATGTGAGGTCAGTCATCTGGCAGCTGGATGCTGTAATCATTCCTAATGTCCTCTCTTCAGGGATATAGATACACAATTCACTACTTGCCTGAAATCCAAGATTATTACTCTCATATTTTCCCACCACAGGACAGTGTCAAGCATGTTTATGTGTATTTTGTGGCCCAGTAAACAGACGAACAAGACCCAGCAGGAGAACTGCAGTGGTTGTGCTGGGATTACAGGCTAGTTTGCTTTTTAAAAGCCATCAACAAGAAATATGGGGCAGCATGAGAGCCAGTTGTAAATGGGAGGCATCTGAGGCACGAGCAATCCGCCCATGAATGAGGCGAGCTCCCATAAACCAGCAATCCAAGGAAATGGGCGTGGGCACAGGAGACACATCAAAGCATTCACTTCTAAGAAAGTTGGAAAAATTTGATCTTTAAAAAGGTGTCCCAGGATGGAATCATTCTCCAAGTTTTGGTTGATTAATGTTTCATGAATTTCTCATGGATACATTATTTATTTATCAAACTAAATATCAAGACTTATACAGTACTCAGAAGGTGCCAAGTCTTGTTTTGGGTGTTCTGGAAGCTACAAGGGTAATCAACCATGGTTCAGAGCTGAAGTATGGAAAATGGCAAACACATTTTGCATATACGTTTGAGTGATTTTGTGTACATTATTTGACTGAGAACAAATTCTGGATATGTATAGGACAACAAAACCAGGCTGCCTAGACAAATGAACTTGCCCAAGGTCAGTCAAATAGGTGGTGAAGTCTAGAGGTGAATCCAGGTCATCGGCTTCCCAGCCCAGTGCCCTGCCCTGTCCATCACTCACATTCTTGCTGTCCCCAAAGTCTGTCATGTGGAAGGCTCATGCCAAGTAGCTGGAGAAAGAAGTTACCTGGAAGGTGTGGAATTTCAACAAAATTCAAAAACATGAAATAGCTCCAATTAGGAGTCCATAACCCTTTTGGTTTTACTCTAGTCCATATCTGAAATCACTGCAGAGCTATCAGCAGAAATAGCAAGCGTGAACACAGAGGAAGTAAGGTGATGTCTGAGAAAGTGCCAAAGGAGGGCGTTGATAAGAAGGAGCAATAGGCAGGAGCCATACTCAGGAAACCTTCGTGGCATTGGATCTTGAACTGGATGCCTGACCTGACAAAGAGGTTGGCATGCCAGGCTTGGCAACAGCCTCACGGGCTCTCGGGCAGAAGGTTCTTCGGGTGAGCAGAGACCTCAGTGGAGTTGAAACTGAGAATAACAACAGATATTCCTGTAATTATGATTTGGTTTCTCCTGAAATAGCCAGGCTAAAAAGAATTAACCAAATAAGCCTTATGATACCCCCATGTGAGGCCAGATTTTATTAGTGTGCTACAATGGCAATTCACTTTTGCAGGGAGCTCAGGCTGTTTTTAAAGCAATGAAGTGAGAGCTTATAATGGAGGAGACCTAATAGTCCCAGGTTTCTCTAAAGAAACCTCTATCTATATGGCTATTCAAATAGAAACTATTACTCAGAATTTAACATTTTATTTCTTCTAAAAAAAGAAATAGTTGCCAGCCCTGGATGAGTAGCTCAATTGGTTGGAGCATTGTCCCATACACCAAAAAGGTTGTGGGTTCATTCCCAGGCAGGGCACATATCTGGGTTGCAGGTTCGATCCCTGGTTGGGGTGCATATGGGAGGCAACCAATCGACATTTCTCTCACATCAATGTTTCTCTCTCTCTTCCTCTCTCTCTCCCCCTTCCTCTCCCTCTAAAAATCAATAAACATATACTCAGGTGAGGATACAGAAATTAAAAGAAAAATATGCCAATTGTGGAAAATTTAGAAAAGTCTGACATTGAAATAATTTATAATGTTTCATCATGAATATACGCCCATTGCTAACACTTTAGAGTATTAAATTCCTGTCATTAAATTCTAGTCTTTTATTTATAAACTGTGTATTATGCATGTGTATAAAGTAGTGTTATCTATAGATTATGCATAGATATAACCAAATGTATATGTAATTATATGAAACATATACATATCTATAAAGAGAGATTTAGAAAGTGATCATGCTTTACTTAAACACACTTCATACACACTTAACAATTGCGAAAATTATAATGATTTATGTAATCCCAAGTTTTAGCCTCACCACTTTCAAGGGTCATCTTCTTCTAGCAGACATTTGAGTGAATGAGAATTTGCCAGGCAATTATCCCTTAGTCCATTCATTTTGTAAACACTCTTTTTGGCAAGTTTGCTGCCCATCATGTGCCACTGTTTCTTCTGCAGAGACTCAAAGACTAATTTAAGGGCAACACTCTCCTCATGCAAGGGCAACCACCACTGTGCATCTCTTCCAAAGGGGCATTGCAGAGAAGGGCACACTCCTGATGGCCCATCTATGAATTTTCCATAATCCCTTCAAAGCAAGACTGTACGAACACAACACCCTTTACTACAGGATGGAAAATAACCAGAGATGATGAGGGTTCTAGGGATGGGGGAGGGTAGAAAATAACCTGGATGCTGAATATGGCAGTTTCCTGAGATCTAAGGCAAAGACACAAACATGAAAACCTCCCCGAGTTCACCATTGCCTTGATTTGCTGCACTGTCTTGAGAAGTGCTCTCCCTCACCCTGCCACTCTCCCCAAAAGGTCACAAAATCTTAAGGCAGAGATTTTCTTCTGGTGCGCTGCAAGAAATTTTAAAACATGCAATACCTAACTGTTTAGTCAGGGGCACTTACCTCTTTTCCTTTAGATTGTCAAATAAAAACATGACAACAACCAACACAACAATAGCTGCCCAGTGTGAATGAATCAAAATTATGCCTATTTTTTGTCAGATCAGCCAGAAATAGAATACATTTTTTGGTGTGTCACATAATTTTAGTAATTAGTTTATGTGCCATGAGATAAAAAAAAGGTTGAAAATCACTGCCCTAAGGTATCACATTTCCCGGAAATCACATTTTCAGAAATCCATATACAGACGTGGGGTGAAGGGTGGCCAGGAGAAGAGGTGCTGAAGTCTGTTCCCCAGAATAGTCCAGGCTTAGGGTAGGGATGCTCTGGGATGGTGCCCTGCGTGATCTCTGTCAGTGTCAGGAGAAGATAAACCTCCCTATTTCTCATCTTTCTCTAGTCTTCATGGATGAAACTATTTTGATCAAACTCACTATATACATTTGTTCATACGTACATACACATACACGCTATAAATACAATTCTCACAAGAAGGACCATCTGCATTTATTTGACAGGAGGCATATTCCACCCCTAATGTAGAAAGCCCACCCAACCTCTGCTGTTCACAGTGGATAGAACTTTACATGGTTCTATAGATATCTTTCAGGACATGTTCAAGATCTACTGATTCGTAATGAGGTTTTATAACTGTGCTTTGGAAACAGTAGGCCATCTCTGGAAATTATAGTTTTTCTTTATCTTCACATAGAAAAATTTCTTAAGCTTGTAATTTTCTCTCTGAGTATCAGTATTAACTATAAACCTATTTTTATGTTGTTTTCATCTCTCTTATTTATAAAGGTGTTATCTTCTAAGGCTCCTTTCACTTCACACATATTTCACAAAAGACATATCAGAGTTAGTGATAAGCTAATTGGTAAAACAGTGAACCAGCTCTTGAAAAACCTGGGTTTTGATCTTTACTATTTTATTAGCTACTTTAGGAACATTGGGCAAATCACTTAAGACTTTATGAGCTTCGGTCTCTGTTTCCAAAATTATGGAGATGAGGAAAGCAGTCTTTATGCTTTTTTCAAATACTAGTTTAAGTCAGTAATTCTTAGCCCTTAGCCTAGTTATCTCCCAATACTTTGAACTGTCAATGGTATCCATCAATTATTATGCATAAACCTGATTACCTTTGACTTTAATTTTTCATCTATCATTTTTATTTGGGAAGAACGACTATTTTTAAAGTCAAGGTAGGGGAGAAAAAATTGTGGAAAAGTTGGTAAACAGTGAGTAGCTTGCTTGCTCACCTGGGTCATTTCTACAGCTTCCTCCATATTTTTCATCACTTACCTTTCATTTTTGAGCTCTTGTTATGAGCTGGGCACAGACTTAAGCCCTAGGGACCCAGCAGTAAATGAAACAAAAAAGTCCCTGCCTCTTTAGATAACTCAAAGTTACTAATTTGTTGGTTTATTTATTGCTTGCCTCTATCGTCAAATGCTGACCAGTAAATTTTGGTTTCTGGTCCTATTTCTTCCTTAAAACTCTTCTTGATTGTTCAAAACTCTATTCTGAGATAGATAATGGCAAGGGCCCTCCAATAGGCTAGCAGTCACTTGTAACTCCCATTTAAATAACCACTGGGCCCTCCAATCTTTGCCTGAGCAGGGTTCACATGTTATGACACTATGATATATGCTCTCAACAAAAGTTTAGGTAAGCTGTCAATTCCACTGGAAATTAAACTGTTTTCAGACTGAAAAAGTAACAGTGGAAATTAAAAGAGCAGTAATATATTAAA
>NW_006292687.1:2082559-2093104 GCF_000327345.1 Myotis davidii | reverse complement strand
TGAGTTTGGTAAATCATGGTACATCTTTGAACTTTAGTATCTTCAGCCATTAAATTCAACAGCTGACTTAGAATATCTCTAGTGCCTAAATATATCTTGCTGGTATGGTTTAAGCAGTCTTATTTAGAGCAGATGACCCCCGAACTATCTCAGAGCCACAATTCTATCATTTGTATTTATCCTGTGATGTGACACAACCAGTATTTTTTTAAATTTATCTTTATTGTTGAAAGTATTACAGATGTTCCTCTTTTCCCCCATTAATCCTCTCCACCCTGCAGCTGCATACCCCACCCCCCCAGGCCTTATGCCTATACAGTCCCCAGTTAATCTCTCCCCATCCCACGTTCCTGCTTTCCCTCTGAGATCTGTCAGTCTGTTTCATGCTTGTATGTCTCTGGATCTGTTTTGTTTATCAGTTTATGTTGTTCATTAGGGTCCACATATGATTGAGGTCATGTGATACTTGTCTTTCTCTGACTGGTTTATTTTGCTTAGCATAATACTCTCCAGGTCACTCTATGCTGTCTCAAAGGGTAAGGGATCCTTCTTCTTATTTTTTTAATATTTCTTTATTGATTTTAGAGAGGAAGGGGGAGGGATAGAGAGATAGAAATATCAATGATGAGAGAGGATCATTGATCGGCTGCCTCCTGCATGCCCCCTACTGGGGATTGAGCCCACAACCCAGGCATGTGCCCTTGGCCGAAATCGAACCTGGGACCCTTCAGTCCGCAGGCAGACGCTCTATTCAATGAGCCAAACTGGGTAGGGCAAGATCCTTCTTTTTACTGCTGCATAATATTCCATGGTGTAAATGTACCATAGCTTTTTTATCCACCCATCTACTGATGGCACTTGGGCTGTTTCCAGATCTTAGCTAGAGTAAATGTGTACTGCTATGAACATAGGGGTGCATATATTTTTTCTGGTTGGTGTGGCAGGTTTCTTAAGATATATTCCTAGAATTGGGTTATTTCTTAAGGACAGCAAGTTCTTCTAAAGTACATGTAAGATTTCCTCCCCCGCTACAGTTTTCTGAACAAAGAAAACATAGCCTAAACTTTTGAAGCAGAGGCGCCTTGACTCTGTGTGACAGGTCAAATATTACCTAAGTGTATGGCAGGTTGAGTTACTCACCTTCTTGAACTTAGTATCTTTAACTTTAATGTTCAATTTAGATCAACATGTTTAAATTCCCTTTCAGTTCTGATTTCTGAAAGCCATTCTTTCCTTATATATAATCCATCTTTTGTTTAGACCTCATCTACAGTACACAAAGAGATTGGCTTTTTAGTATTTCTGTCTCTTCGGACCTTTCTGACCTGTCTTATAAGAAATCATTTCCTTGTGGGCTACATAAAATTGACTTTTTAAAATGCTCGATGCGGTCTCCTTCCTTTGATTTTACAACATGAACAGTCTGACATGGAAATTTAATGGCACAGATAAAATCTTAGCACATTCACACAAAATCTGCTTTTATGTGTGTTCTGGTGCCTGAGCAAACGGAAAGCACATGTGCTATTTGAAGAAACAAAGGGGGAATGGCTATTTGAAAGGTAGTAAAGGTTTATTTTATGTCCTGGCCTCATTTATGCCACTAGCTGTGATTACCTTAAAATCTCTGTGTGTGTGTGTGTGTGTGTGTACATGTATATTTAAATATTTTGCAAGTAATAAAAGGCAAAGAAAAATGTCTTTGTTTTGGCAAATTGTACTATTTCCCACATATGTATATTGATAGAATATATTAAAATCATAAATTTAGAAGAGATGAAGAGAGCTTTGGGATTATTTTATCTAGTAATTCCTAATCAGGGTTTCTGAAGAGGTATTTTTAAAGCCCAATATAAATTATAATAGATCTATGACATAAATATTTTTAAAAAAACATTTTTTTCAGATAATTCAGACAAGAAGAGTAGGAATAATAACAGAAGATGTTTGGGCTGGTAGATTTCTTTCCTGTCCTTTTATAGAAAAGGAAATTAAGCCAAAACGTTTTCATTTGCTGAACTGGGATGCTGGTGTCAGGACTCCTAAACAATTTGCTGACTCCTGTTCAGAATTCTTTCCTTACCTTTTGACTAAAAACCATCGTGAGTCTGAACTAGTTTTTTGTGGTCACTTTAGCCAGAGCCTTATGCTCCTATCTGTGGGCCCAAGAGTGCCCAATAAAAGCCTTTAGAGAAGTGGACTTTATTATATTTGTTGGCCTCATACCATCACATTTATACTGTCTGAAGGTCACTGCCATTTCCATTTTTGCTCTATTTCTGACTTTTTTGGATCTTCGTGGTATGTCTGTCTGATGTATTCACATTTAAAGTTATCATTACTGTTATTATTGTATCAAATGGCCATTTTATGAAGTACTTTGAACTGTACTTTATTCAAAATTAATATCCATCCCATGAGGTTTCAAGAAGTAAGGCTTAGCCCTAACCTGTTTGGCTCAGTGGATAGAGTGTCAGCCAGCGGACTGAAGGGCCCCGGGTTCAATTCTGATCAAGGGCATGTACCTTGGTTGCACGTACATCTCCAGTGGGAGGTGTGCAGGAGGCAGCTGATCGATGTTTCTCTCTTATCAATGTTTCTAACTCTCTATCCCTCTACCTTCCTCTCAATCACATTATAGAATAGAAATAACTTAGATGTGCAAAAATCACTTTCTTAAAAATACAATAAGGATCAGGTTGTCAAAATTATAAAATAGAAAAATATTGGTATATATATATGAAACTATTATGTTTAGGTGTGTTTTTTAAACATCCTGCTTCAACCAGATTTTTTACTTAACTTACCAACTATCACAAGGGGTGAGCTGTGCTCTATGATACATGAATTGAATTGCTAGAAGCTTGTCCCTTTACCTTGGAACTGGCTTAAAGAGTTATGGTTAAAGTTTCATTTTGTTATGTTATACCATAGTATTAACATGTTCATTCTATTTCAGAATTATTTATTTCTCTGTTACTTGGACATATTATGATCATATCACAAAAATAAATACTCTAGCCAATCTTTAGAGCATCGTAGAAATTTTTTTCCTTAGCAATTCATAGATCAACTTCAGAGTATCTATGAACTCCATGAAATTGTTTATATATACATATAAGTATCTGTAGGCATAGTTGTAGGTGTAGTTGTATGGTATGTAGAAGTGTAGATAAATATGGTAGATATATATGGTATGTGTATGTGTAGGTACATATGCATGTATGTGTATTTTTCTTAAGACTCCATATCATTCAACAAACCCTTAAAAATAATCCAGGACCAAAATGCTTTAAAGAACTGAGCCTTATACAAAATTTAGCATCCTTCTTGTACATAATGACTACATCTAAACCCAAGTATATCCTGCCTCACTTACTTTTAAGGATTTATAATTATCCTTCCAGCTCTTTTTGTACACCTAACATCTTTTAAGCTATAGTGTAGATCCATTTTATTAGACTCAGAGCACTTTGTAAAATAAAAAAAATTCTTACAATTGTACTCTTTTTCCCCATTCCTGTCCTATTCATTCCACTTGATTTCTCTAAACACTTTATTACCATTTCTCTCTGCATTTCCTCCCCTCACCAAATTTGATTATCAGGGATTATTATTCATAAGAAATAGAATTACAGAATCAAACTTGTCAGAAGCTCTGCCCTGCCTGCATCTTTCTTCTGTAGTAATAATAGCTTCTCGTCCTTCCTGGCCATTTCTCCTCCACCTGGAACTACCATTCTGCTTCAGCATTTACAGAAGATTCCTAACAATTTACATGCATCTAAGGAACACAATGCCAAATTTTTCCTAATGAGATAACTTTAGCTTATTATTATTTTTTAACCTCATTTCTCACTATACAAATTGGGGATATTAGTAGGGTTCACTCTCTCTGATTTTTAAATGAAGAAGTCAAAACCCAAAGGAATGTAAAATGTTTTCATAATAAAAAATTTAGTTACTGATACTTAGGGTGGGGGAAAAGTAGGTTTACAATACTGAGTACACAAAACACAGTTTCTTCTTGTATTGTTTATTAATTACTGTGTTATTTTCCACATAAACAACTGACAAGCTATTTTTGTCACATCCTGTATTTGAGAACATGTTCCACATCTCTTAACTATTAATCTAAGACTAACAGCAGACCTCTACGCAGCTAGTACTGGAATAGACAATGTATTTGAAATAAGAGGACCTAGGTTCAAGTGATAGTTACTTACTAGAGTTGTGGCTTTATTAAAATAACTTATCTTCTCTGGATGTTACTTTCTTAATTTGTTAAAAGAAACAGGAGAGTGTGTGTCTAATTTTCATTTTTTAAAAAATACTTATTATTGAAAGTATTACATATGTCCCCTTTTTTTCTCTCATGGACCCCTTTAGGCCCTCCGCCCCAGGCCTTCACCACCCTATTGTCTGTGTCTATGGGTTATGTATATATGCATACAAGTTCTCTGATTTCTTTAGTCTCTCCCTACTCTAACACTTTTATTAGCCTGTGGTTTACTGACTGCCATCCTGCTGGATGAATTCCCTCTAAATTGTAGATACTGTTTCTCTCTGTGAATCATTCCACACTCACTCAATTGTGCCATGGCCAACTGCTCCTGTTGTCAGGGCCCTCTGAGGGCTTCACAGGCCACTGCTTGTGCCAAATGGATTGTGGGATGGATGACTGCCGCTCAAATAAGCAGCCTGCCTTGTGGCGGCACAAAACATAACTGTTATTATTACGCATGGAGCCATGCTAAATAACCCAGGTGAAGGGAAATTAACACCAAATTACTATTAGGAGCTACTTTGAAAATAGATGAATTGAGAGGCTAAGTATGCTCACTTCTAATCAATCACCGAGATTTTTCTCATTTCTACCTTTCATGTCTTGCATAGTTCAGTTACTCATCATTTATCCAGTAACTTGCTGCAAGAGCCTCTTAACGGGGCTGATCCATTCCAATCTGTTTTTCTACATTGCTATATCTTTCTGCAAATTACCTATATTGTTCAAAATCAAATCTAATATGCTGGACATTATATAAAATATCTTTCCTAACAGAGGCCCTTCAAACTCTTTAGCTTCATCCTTTGCTCATCTCACTGCTCACCTTATGTATAACCCTGTCCATCTATTGGTGTTCTGTTTTTTTTCAACAAATGCAAATCCTTAATAACCATGAATACTTAAATGCAAAGTTTTAATGAAATAAATTATTTACCTTGCAGAGCCCTGTTAGATATTCCTAAAGGGTTCATTTTTGGTTGAATCTGAATGTATGCTATTGGCTCTGAGCAGGGGCTGAATCGTGCCCTTTGAGAAGATATATCTATTCACCAATCCATGGAACTTGTACATATCACCTTATATGGAAAAAGTGAATATTAATGTCTGGCTTAGTCAGTTTGGGCTGCTGTAATAGAATACCATATACTGGGGGACTTAACTAACAGAAGTTTATTTTTCACGATTCTGGAAGCTGGGAAGTCTTAGATCACAGTCCTGGCCGATCCTGTGTTCTGAGCTCACTCTTCCTGGATTGTCAATGACTATTTTCTCATTTCTCACATGGGAGAATGCAGAGAGAGAGGAAGCAAGCTTTCGTGTCTCTCTTGTAAAGGACAGCAAGCCCTATTCATGAGGGCTTCATATGAATGACCTAATTACCACATTGGAATTGGGGATTAAGATTTCAATATACAAATTTTGATGGAAACACAAGCATTTAGCCCATAACACTGCATGTAGTAAAAGATGCAATTAAGTGTGATCTTGAGAGGAAGTGCTTCTCCTGAATGATCTGGGTTTGGTCTAACTGAAATCCCATGTGTCCTTAGAGTACAGAAGCTCAGGGAGTTTTGAGACAGAAGAGGAGAAAGCATTGTGATCAGGGAGACAGAGATTGGAATGACGTAACAAGTCCAAGAATTCCTGGACTACCAGAAGCTGGAAGAGACAGTGACAAATTCTCTCCTAGAGTCTTTGGAGAGAACATGGCTT
Source organism: Myotis davidii (assembly GCF_000327345.1). Taxonomy (NCBI): domain Eukaryota; kingdom Metazoa; phylum Chordata; class Mammalia; order Chiroptera; family Vespertilionidae; genus Myotis; species Myotis davidii. The sequence goes on along the minus strand of NW_006292687.1, from coordinate 2,087,103 downwards.
TGTCTATTCCTCAGATGCTGCTCAGGAGTCCACATGAAGACATCTTGCCTATATTTTATCTGAGGATTTGGTTAGGAGGTTGGGATTAGGGGATATTAAAATGGGAGGTAAGGTAAGAATGAACAGCCAATAAGCAAGAATACATATGGTAGGTAGACTGGAAAAAAAGAGAGAACAGAAACACTAGCTAGAAAAAGGCAAGTTTGGGGATGGGCCTTCAGTATCTTCCCAGTAAGCTGGCTATGTATATCATGAATTGTGTTGCCATTATTAATTCCAAAAAACACATAGATGATTTTGAAGGCTCACATTTTTTTCTTTAGGTTAGACCGCAGATAAGGCAGTCCGTGGAAGCATAGTCTGAACAACATGGAAATGCACCTTCCGCGATGAGGGAGTTTGCCGAACGCTGTCTTGCCATGGAGGGGATGGATGGTGATCGGAGAAAGAGTCAGGAGTGGCCTAGCCTGAGAGCAGGAGAGAATTCAGTCAGAAGTGTGTGCAAATCTATGCCTGTATTCATGTGAACTTTAACCTTTGTTTTACCCACTGGCTTAGAAGTTTAGTGAGGTGAGTTTTTCAGTAAATGTTGACTTTTTATTTGATATTTTTTTTGTTTCTTTTTTGAATTAAATTTATTGGGATTATGTTGCTTAATAAAATGATCTAGGTTTCAAGTGTACAGTTCTATGATACATCATCTGTGTATTGTAGTGTGTGCCCATCACCCAAAGTCAAATCTTTCATCACCATGTATTTGACCCTCTTTACCCTTTACTCCCTTCCATACCCCTTCCCTCTGGAAATCACCATAGTGTTGTCTGTGTCTAAGAGTTTTTGTTTGTTTTGTTTTTTGCTTGTTCATTTGTTGCTTTCAGTTTTATATGAATGTTGATTTTTGAACAAGGGGGCGGGGGGGAGGGAGGGAAGAATCTAAAACACTCACTCTGAAACTAGATTTACTAGAAAAGTAAATCTTTTGAGAAATTACTGGTGTTTTTATATCTTTCCCTGTAGCAAATTTTGTCTGAAATAAATTATTATTCGTAGCACCTTTTGGCGAGTGTAAATTGATATGATATAACTGTACCAGGAAACAATTTGGCACATTTAGCAATTTGTCCAAAAATCTTGAGGAAATAATTTGAAAGGCAGATAAGAATCGTGTATAAATATGCCATCACAGTGATATTCATAATATTGAAAACTGAGAAATAAATTAAATATCCAAAATTAGATGAATGATTAAGTAATATATAGTGTATAAGTATGATAAACTACTCTATAGTCATTAAGAATCATGTTTATAAATAATATATTAAAGAAAGATATTAAATTATACATAAAGCTTTATGTTAAGTACTGATGATTTGTATACACACATGCATGCATATACACAAAATCCTTTGAGGGGCACCTTTCTCTTTGTAAATTTATAAAATTAAAGGCATGCATACCACATTTCAAGGACATAATAACTGTCTACAATTAGATATATCAGTAATGTCATATTCATCTGTCTCTTTGTAAAGTAACAAATAACATTTTTTTCTGTATCAAAAGGTCAAAAATATTGAAGGTAAAGATATAGAATAACTAGAAAAATGGATAAAATAAATATCAAAATAACAATTTTTTTACTTTTAAAAAGAATGGCATAAACAGATAGACCTCACTTGTGTCATCTGTGTTTTAGCAACACACCGCATATTTAATACAGTTGTAAATTCTTTGAATGCTAGGATAGTTCTTTGTAGTTCTGGATCTAAGAAGAGACAAAAATGTGAATAAAAGTATTCTAGCTAATATTCTTTGAGGCATGCCTTAACACTCACACACTAAGACAGGAACATTTTACAACAAATAACAATGTTCAATTTTCTGCATTTCCAATGATGACTTTTTCTATCTTTACCTTCTCTGGAGGACTACCTGGCTGGCACAGCAGTACCTGGCCTATAGAGGGTAGAGAGCCATTTTTGTGTCCTACTGTAAAGGTTCCTTTCTCCCCTTCTGCCCCACAGAGAGCTTCACTGCAAAGATAATTCTAATATATATTATTATATATTATTATTAAAATTATATATATATTCAAATATAAAATATGTTATATTTTAGAGAGAGATGAAAGAAGAGACACCGAGAGAAACATTGATTGGTTGCCTCCTATATGCTCCCTCTCTGTTGTTCAGATTGGGTGAATTCTATTAATCTTTTTTCCAATTCACTAATTCTATCCTCTGTCTTCTCCATTTTATTTTTGAGACCATCCAGTGTGGTTTTCTGTTGTTGTTTTAATTTCACTTATTGTATTTTTCAGTTCCATAAATTCCATTTGTTTCCCCCCCAAATTTTATTTTTTTTTGCTGAGATTATTTATTCATTTGTTTCAAAAGAATTTATAATTTATTTTTGAAACATTATTTATAATAGGTGCTTTAAAACACTGTCAGAAAATTTCAGCATATAATTCATCATGATATCTATCGGCATCAGTTGATTGTCTTTTCTTATTCAGATCATGATTTTCTTTATTTTTTGGTATGACAAGTGATGTTCTATTATAGCTTAACCATTTTAGTTTTTATAATAAGATCCTATTTAATTTCCTGTTTCAGGTAGTCACCCTGCTTAGGTGTAGAGTGTGAGTTCTGCCTTACTTCTGTGGGCTTTCATTCCAATGGCAATTTCGTTTTTCAGAGTCCTTGCAATGTTGTTTTGGTCTGCTTCATTTTTCTGGTAATGCCGGGGCTCAGTCTCTGCTGGTGCCATCTTCGTGGGAAAAAGCCCATTCCCTGACTTACCTTATATGACTAGACATTTGGAGGCAGAATCATTGAGCCTGGGTCTCCACTAGGTGCTGGGCAGAGAGAAGCAGGGCTCTGCTCATGCTGTCACTGTCAGCGGATTAGACTCTTGGCTAGGGCCACAGTTGTAGGGTGGGGTTTGTGGTGTTTTGAGGTTTTGCCATAAGAAACATTGAAATACTGAAATTTATAACAACCTGTATATATCTTGAGAATATCCCAGATTCTTTTTAATCAATACATGTCTGTTTGGGTTTTTATCTGAAATTTCTATGTCACTTAAACAACACACCATTGTTTTTTATACAATAGTTTATAAAAGGTTACACCAACCTTTTACCTATCTCTGCCTTAGTCTTATTGGAAACATCAGTGACTTAAAAAAAACCCTCTCCTGAATTTATTTGTGTCCTCTCTTTTTTCCTTCATGAGTTCCAGCTAAAGGTTTGCCAATTTTGTTTAGCTTTTCAGAGAACCAGCTCTAAGTTTCATTGATCTTTCCTATTGTGTTTTTAGTCTCTATTGGACTTACTTCTGCTCTGATCTTTGTATACTAATTTTTCTTAGCTCCTTTTTTTCTGGATAAGAGGAGATTAAATGAAAGGAGAATGGAGACTAAGATGAGCCTATGATTGAAGTGTGGAGCAAGCCCTAAACAAACCTGTTGAGAAAGTACAGGGTGGGGTAAAAGGTTTACAGTTGTTCTTATGAAAAATAAGTCAATAATTGATAAATATAATAATGCATGAATAAACTGTTTTGTGTACTCACAACTGTAAACTTATATTTGCCCCGCCCTGTATATACTTTTTGCACACTAGTAAGGGGTTAGTTTAATAGGAAATCTAACCTACACTTTGTGGCCATCACTGTATTCTTTGTCATATACTTTGCTTAACTATCTTTAATATTCTTCCTCAGATTCTATAGGGATACAACTCTCTAGCAACATACAAGTCCATTTATGTTCTGCTAACTTAGAGAACTAGAAGAAGATACTTAAAGAAGGAAGATATAATAAAATATCAAAGTATTTTTTCACTTTCCTTCCTTCAACTGAGATCAACAGGGTGAAGTCAGTGTCTTAGAAAACTTTGAGGGGAAAAAAAACCCACAAATTACCACAATTCTATGTTTTTCCCAGATGTTATATACCCTCATCTCATTTGTTTCCAATAGGCGCACCTCTTAAGAGTCGCTGATCTTCTTTCTCTATCAAAACAAGTTTCAGTTATTGAGCAAGCACATCCTGTTTGCTACCTTTTTCTTCTTCCTTCTTCTCTACAAGCTTGATTGGCTTCTCAATGACAAGAAAACAACACACCACAACTCAACATAACCCAACAAAATCATCTCACCTCAGTCAGTTTTTAGAGTTGTGGTCTTACTCTATAAGAAAGTGACTTTAATGTACTGGGGTGGGCTGCAGAAACCAAGATGCCATAATAAGCAGATGATTGATGTGTGGCACACCAACATATTAAGGAACACTGTGAAGATGTTTGATCAAACTGTGACATGCAGTCAATATACTTTCCTAGATAGAGTTGAAAGAATTCTGAAAAACACTATTTAACTGCTGGGGTCCAACCCCAGCAGGTCCAGGGGTCCCCAAAGGTGTGGACAGAGTCGGCGAAAAAGGAATGACACGGAGACAGCGTTCAGTTGATCAGCAGCCTTTCCAGGATCTCTAGCCACAATCTCCAGCCAAGTTCTGTGTCCATGTTCTCTTGCTAG
>NW_006292687.1:2051481-2081279 GCF_000327345.1 Myotis davidii | reverse complement strand
CAATAAAAACATAAAAAAGAAACAAAATTTAACTGATTAAATAGAAAGATCAAATTTGCTTTATTCAACTACTCATGAGTTGGGCAGCATCCCATCAGGTACAACGTCTAGAAACTTTACAAAATGAAAAGTTTTTTATAGGCCAAGAAGGACAAGGGCAAATAAATTGTAGATTGCCTCATCTTTTGGGGGGTGTTGGAAGAGGTCTATCAAGTAGATTACTTCACTATTACTGATCAGGGAATTCCAGATTGACTGGGTTTAGGTTATATTCCTGGGAGAGATGGTACCCCAATGAGGTTAGGAATTAACCCCTTCCCCCGCAGAAACGTGTATACTCGTTTTCACAAAATGTTCTTTTTCAGTCGTCGACGAGTATACTAAGAAAATATGGTAAAAAAATATGGTTTATAGGAAGACGAGTTACAAACTGTTTTCATAACCAGCATCAAAAATACTATATAGAACCAAAATAAAAAAATTAGTCTGAAAAAGAAACGTTTTTAACAAAAAAATTGTTGGGGAAGGGGTTAAGAGGTTTTATTCCCTCCCTAACTTCAGGGGAAAATCCCTACCTGGAGAAAGAACCTTTCTTGGAAAGGTGACCTTGGTTAAAACACAGTGCCAAGAAGGTGAGCAAACATATTAAGAGCAGTATGACATATATGCCAGGTCCCTTGAAACAGCAAGGATGGACTGGCTCCTGGCATTTAACTTATTGGTCTGGTTAGAGAAGGGCTCTGTAAAAGTCAATGTAGAATGTACGCTACTTGCAATGAAAATGACAGCATTACATTTTCCAGAGAGGGACCAGTTCCTCTACATTTTTATTCAGCCCTGAGTAAATGATAGTTATTAAATTAGGTAACTTCTGATAAAATAAAACAGAATTATGGTGTTTTACTCTGTTCTTTTTCCAGTCTATTCTCCAGAGCCAGAATTGCCATTTTAAAGCAAATAATTGTTACTTCATCCACCTGTTTAAATCCTTCTAACAGTCTCTCATGTTTCTAAGGATAAAGACCACACTCCTAACTGTCACCTAAATAGACCTGCATGGTTTTGTTCTAAACTTGCCCTCCTGTCTCATAGTTATAGACCCCTTTTCTCTTTTTTTACCCCTGTCATGCTGGTCACCTTTACTTGTCATGCCTCCACCTGCCACAGGACTGATGCTCATGCTCTACTTGTTGCCTGAAACACCTTAACATCGTCTCTCTCCTCTTGGCCTAAAAATATGATATCCACTATATCCCAACCCAATCTTCATGATTTTCAGAGCAGCTCTTGACCTCCTTAACTGGGCCAAATCTTCCTATTATGGAAGAGATTTATACCCCAAACTCTCCATATTAGCATTGGTTATAGTCCCTCCCAGTTTTAAAATTATAAATCTAAATACTTTATTGCTATATTCTTAATTAGACTGTAAGTGACAAGAGACCAAACACCTTAACTATCTTTGTACATTTGTATCCCAGAGTTCAGTTCAGTACTTGACACAGAAGAGTTGCTCAGAAAATATTTTCTTAATGTACATATGGAGGGTTTGGTTTATTGTGTGATTGCTGAAGAGTTAATAAAACAATGCCAAGCAGGGTTTGTAGCACACAACAGGAGCTCAAAATATTAGTGAATTAATACATGAATATATGAATATTGAATTATCAATCAACTAACTACTTGTGAATTAGTGAGTCATTGGTCATTTTAGTTTGATGTTTTGGCCATATGGTTACTATATAACTCCTCTTTTCTCCCATTGATAGTCAAAAGGATACAACAATTTTATATTATTTTAAACCTTTTTAAACAACCTATTAAGTCCAGAGGTTATTCTATAAAATAAATTATACAGTCTGTGCCAAAGATCAAGATAAACCATTCAAAGAATACCCATCTTTCTGTTTCCCGGTCCCATCCCAATTTATCTGAAAACCGATTAGTGCTCAGGAGTGAAGAACTTAACTGACCCAAAGTCACAGAGTCTATGATTCCAGCACGATATGAACAGAAAACTCTTGAGTATATATATAATTCATATGTGTTTCGAGATTTTCAGACATCTCCAGGGTGGTGGCATGCTGATAGTGCATTTATATCTCTCTTTACCTCTTCTACACATACATACACACTCTAATTGCTGTAAGGCCAGCACTTCTCACCAGCAATAAATTAAAAACCTTTGGCAAACTCTCCTTAATTGATGTTCTCGCTCCCTTGTCTAATGCACTACCCTAGAGGGAGTGATTTACAATAGCGTTATTTTCAGCTTCCTATTTGCCTAACCTAGAAAGGGAGGTAAACAGCCATCATATTTTAAAGAGACACTATGGATCTATTCCAGGAACCATATTTTTCTTTTATTTATTAGCTGGTTGTAATTGCACCTCTAGAGAAAGCTGAATGGTGCCCAAATTGCAGCACAGAAAGGACAGTGAAGGACACAGAGGAGGACCAGAGAGGTGATGAGGGGACCTGACTGACCCCCTCAGACTTGGCATTTTATCTTTTCTCTAGTTCTTCGTGTCTTCATCTCCTCAAGGGGACCAGGTCATCATGATTTATATGGTTGCTTAAAGCACTAGTATTTTATTTATTTAAAATTCAATTTAACTTTTTAAAAAGATACAAAGGTTAGATACTGTGGGATTTTTTTAATGAATACAATACAAATCACACTGACATTATCATTAAAACTTTATACCATAGCCTGGCTGGTGTGGCTCAGTGGTTGAGCATCGACCTATAAACCAGGAGGTCACGGTTTGAATCCCAGTCAGGGTCAGGGAACATACCTGGCTTGTGGTCTCCATTCCCAGTATGGGGTTTGGAGGCAGTCAATTTATGATTCTCTCTCATAATTGATGTCTCTATCTCTCCTCCCTTTTTCTCTGAAATGAATTAAAATATATTTAAAATAAAACAAAACAACAAAAAATGTTGTACCAGAGTTTTATTAGAATAAATCATAAGCTTATTGATGTGCTTCCTCCCCCCCCCCCAATACAATTTAATGATGTGCACAAGTGTTTTGAAAAGAGATAGCTACACCTGGTTACAGAGTACTTGAGGCAGAACTGGACTGAAGCACATGGATGAATAATGTAGTTTGTCCATGAGTTTTGTGTTGCATTCTTATTTCCTATCCTGCTGTGGTGTTCAGCATCCTTTATTCCTTTAGAAATCCTTTCATCCTGTGGCCTGTTCCTTTGTTCTATCCTGAATGTTCAGAGTTTCCAGGAATGGTAGGCTATGTAGACCTTAAAATTATGTATTGTCTAAATCCTTTATTTCACCCATAGAAATTCTTTTTTCCTTTCACCACAGGCCCCTTCACCCTGCTTTCAAAAGTGGCAAGTAGATATTTATGTTGTTTACATTTTATTGAGATAGTTACATTTTCTAATTTTTGGACTTACGTTTAATAGTAGATAGATGGTCTGAAAGAATGACTTTTGCCATTTCACCCCAAATAGAAACTTGAATGGGAAAAAGTCAGGCCATGTAGAGCTGCTCACATGCAAGCTGACAGTAGAGGATTTAGGACAGGTAGATTTTAGAGTATCTCTTAATATCATATAAAGACCCAAACCAAAAAGACTACAACCTTAATTTCTATAAAGCTTCAGAAGACTTAGTCTTAGATGTTGCATGTATAACAAGGCTCATTATGTTTCAAAATATTTTATATATATTCCCCTTTCTTAATTTTTTTTGACCTATGGATTTTTCTATCTTCTCAAATATATTTAGTTTTATTTATATGGAGTTTGCATCCTTTGAAGCAATGTGTTTTGGTCCCTCAGCCGAAGAACAGATGCCATGTAAAACAAAACAAAAAAAAAATCTTTTTTCATCTTTGATCACTGAATTCTGTCCCCTTGTTTACGTTGGATGCCAGTATGTTGTTGCAGGACTACGTGGAGAAAGGAAAAGCATATAGCCTTGTAGAAGAGAGCCACTAATAAAGCAAATGGATTCCACAGCAAGATCCTCTTTTTCATCCCACCAGCCCAGATCCCATGGCCTGTGTGACATGCAAGGGATCCCCAGGGGCGGCAGAGGTACTGGCAGAGGTGGACTGGCAGAGACTTAGGGTCAGAATAAAGAGGCTTTGTTGGGAAGGGCCTTGAGACCCTAAGGCAAAGGGGAAGTTCATGGACACCAGGAGAAAGTGCCTATTAATCGTGGCCCCACTCATCTCTATCCAACATACCTTAGAGTCAACCAATCTGGTAAATAGAATCAAGTGATTGCCAGGGGCTGGGAGGAGGGAAAAATGGCAAGTTACTGATCAAGAGGCATAAAGTTTCAAGCAAGATGAATAAGCTCTAGGGATGTGATGCACAACATTGTACCTTTAGTCAGCATTAATGTATTATAAACTAAAAAAGTTTGTAAAGAGGGTAGATCCCATGTTAAGTGTTCTTATGATAATAAAATAAAATGTTTTAAAAATAAAGCCAGACCCTTGGTTAAAAAGATGAAAAAGGATGCAGAAGATACTATAGAAATGAGAAGATGAGAGATGGGAACTCTACTGCCATGAGGTCACATGAGCCATGCCTTCCTCTTTTACCCAGATGCAATTTTAGAAAGAAGAATAAACAGGGCAAAACGTTGGCTGATCAAACACTGACCTAAGTGTACCCAGCAGAGGTTGTGTTATTTAAAGATATTTCTTATATTATTGCTTCAGATTAGCACTAAATTACTGGACTGAACTAAAATTCGGTCCCCTCAGCCCCCATCTATCCATTAGTCAGAGACTCATGAGAAAGAACAGATGAGTTATAGAGAAATAAAGCAGCCATCTATTTCTTGCACATCTGAGTGTGAAGTGAATAATGTTTGGCCTAATTGCCCATGTTTCCTTCTCACTGGCATTTTCTACAGAAATTTCCAACCTCAACTGTTGCCCACTAAATACAAAATGTAATATTTTAGACTGACATTTGTCTCTGATCTGATAAATTATTTTATCATGGGGAAACACAAATAATTTAATGAAAAATACTGGAAAATAGATAGAGGAGCCTAAACTATAGTGATGGAAGAAGACTTAATGTTGGGTGGCAGGCACACAGTGTCATATACAGATCTTGTATCATAGAAATCTATACCTGAAACCTATATGATCCTATTAACCAATGTTGCCCAATAAATTTAATAAAAAATAGATGATACAGTTTTGGAGAGCAGAAATTATATTCAGAATTGCCTCCTGTCTCACCAAACACACACACACACACACACACACATACACACACACACACGAATCTCACCTATGCACAAGTGTGTTTTCTAGAACAGTACTATTTGATAAATTGTGTTAGGTGACTACACATTTGTCCACCATGGACACTTATTCTTCTTTTCAACAGTTTCTTGACAATCCCTTGGCAATGCACACTGTGGTTCTCTTCTCTGAAAATTTGAGATTGGCATAGATATCCTAGGTCTGGTCAGAATTCTTCAGGAAGAGTGATCAGAAATGAGATTCTGGCATTTTGGTCTGATGCCAAAGAGAATGAATCAATAGTTCTTGGGCAGAAATACTAGGTTCTATTTTTCTGGCACATTTTCTCTGGCCCAGACTTCTAGAAAGAAGACTGATTTAAAACAATGCTTGAAGTCTGCTTCTATCTCTGCTACTGACAACTTTCTCAAATTCATGCTGTCCCTTGAGTGATAATTTACAGACCTCCTTCCTTCTATAGAATGAAATGGTGGCACTTGGTAACTGTTCCCCAATCTAAATCTCACTAAGAATTTCTAAACTACATACATTATTCATTAAAGTTGAGAAGAATAAAGAGAAGGAAGGGGAAAGATAGAAATGAGATTCAGATCTCTAGAGCTAAAGGCAGGGAAGCTGACATTAAAATTTACAAAGACTTAGTTGTGTTAGGAAACATACCAGCCACTATTATTATTCATAGATAGGGCAGTCATCCGGTTTTCAAAAATGTAGTTTTTTCTGATAGGGTGCTTTCTGTGCTAAATTTGAATAAGCCAATTCACACAATGGGGTAAAAGAGTTAATGGGCAATTTCATTTTACTTGATGATCCTTTGTAAAACAAACAAGAAAAAAGGCCCTCTGATTGGTGGTGGTGCATGGTTTGAGTAGGACAAGATCAGAAATTTGGGCAAAATAAAGAGAATTTAGGGTCTCTGGAGCTAACAAGCCTCTTGCCCTGCAGATGTCCCCACCACAGGTGAGGCAACCCTAAGAGGGACACAAGCAGGGTGTCCTTTTATGAGTACATGAACCACCCGATTCATAGCACCCTCTCTCCTTAATACAAAGAGGATACCCCTTTGCCTCAGCCCAGTGACTTCACTGATAATTTTCCCAAAACCTTCCAGGGCAGAGCATTGTAAATGGGATATTTCACTTCAGTCTTCCAGTGATCCTCAACCAGTTTCTGTTATTAATTATTCCTCTGAGGGTCATCTATGGAGCCTTCCAGAGAAAGCACCACAACTTCCGCATTTAGGAAGCGCCAGGCTACAGATGCCTGCTCTGAATCCTTTCCTGAGCTGCCTCATTATTTTCTGACATTCCTGGAATGCAAACAACCAGAGGCTTATCAGGCAGAGGCAGGTCCCCTGAGCCTTTTATCATTCTGTCTGCAGTTTTGAATATTCCTTCTATAACCAGACAGCATACCAAATGAAGCTCGACTCTTTGAAGGGAAATGAGTCAATTGGAATGTCAATTTTATTTAGTCATATATTATAAAAACTAAACAGCATATCCAACTGATTGACAAAACTCATCCAACTGTTAAGGGCAAAACAAAACTATCTCAAGAGGTACAGTTATGCAGATCTTGCTTTTACCTACAGGCAGATATGAGTCAGAGTGAGAGAAGGAGAGAGAGAGAGAGAGAGAGAGAGAGAGAGAGAGAGAGAGAGAGAAAGAGAGAGAATTAAAGCAGAATGAAACATCTGGAATTGTCCAACTGATAAAATTCAGAAAGAGAGGGAGTTAAAAGTGAGGCTAACATGCCAGGTTTTCTCTCTTCTTCTTCAATGAGCCCTTTAACTTCTTCCACAGGCTGTCTTTCCTCTTCAGTTTCTTTCCCGTCAGTGAAGGCACTGACTCCTTCTTGCGAATCTCTCTCACTAAACCATGAAAGGCATCATCAATGCAGAATCGGAGGGCTGCAGAGGTCTCAAAAAAAGCACAGTTATATTCTCGGGCCAGACCCAAGCCTTCTTCTGTAGAGACCTAGGGGAAAATAAATGATATTAGAAAGAGAGGAAAAGAGAGATACTTAGATCAAAAAGCATGTTCTCTACCACGGCTGAGAGCCAGTTACATTTTTAAAAAGGTAAAATTTGACTATGTTTTAAGGGGAGTTTTCTAGAATTTCTGAACCTGAAGGACAAATGAAAATCAGAAAAGGCAACAGGTTAGAACTTAAAAGTGGAAGTGGAAATTAACCCTTCAGACTTAAAAAAAACACACAAAACAAAAAGTTACAGAGCATAACGGTAAAAAACAACAACACATGGCTTTAGATTAAATCTGTTTGGTTTCCAATCCCAGATCTCCTTCTGTTTAGCTTTGAAACTTAGGGAAAATCTTAACTTTTTGGCCTCAGTTTTCTCATAGATAACACAAGATAATAATACCTGAAAGGCTCTTTGTTACAGTTAAATAAGGCCATCCATACAAAGTGCTTTGTAACTATTAGTTATTAATTATAGTTTAGAGCTTTCAGTTAAGAATAAATCAGGATGAAGTTGTCATAAAATTCAAAATACAATCTTCAGGTCAAAACAAAACAAAACAAAAAGCAAAACACCGCCATTAGGATAAATAAACCCGCCTCTAGCCGAGCTCTTTCAGAGCTGCTTAGAACGCGCATGTGTGTGAGTGTGTGTGTGTGTGTGTGTGTGTGTGTGTGTGTGTGTGTGTGTGACTTAGTGTGTTGTGGCTCATGCTATTGCAATAGGTCCTCTATAGATGATAAACTGACTGAAGTTTCTTATTGTGCTTCATTTATCATCCCTTTAATGTCTACTGCAGTGCCTAGTGCCTAAATCACCATTAGATGAGTGAAAAAGATGATTAGTAAACATACATGGATTTAATAAGTATTAAGATGAAAACAAATGATGCACAAATATTTAAACGGATTATATGTCACTGTAGCTGGGTACTAATAATCTTGTTCAAAATTTAGCACTCCTGTTAAGTTCTATTAGAATATTCACATGGACTCTAAAATAGCAGGACCAGGCTGCCTTTCTTCACTATGTCTCAGAGCCTTCAGCTCATACTGGTCTGTTTGTTTTCTTGGAGTTAACCTGATGTTTATATATTTGTATGTTCCCTTTTTTTCTACCGAATGGAAGCATATGGTGAACTGGAAACTCCATCAGTCTGAAAGAATGTGATGGGACCATGACAGTAGAGTTTCAGTTCACCCATGTTGGATATGCAGCATAAATCAGAAATAAACTTTGGTCTTTTAAGCTACTGATATTTTGGAGTTGCTTATAACCTGAGTTAAATCACCCTTTCTTAACTGATAAGAGCACATTGTATTTCCAACAGTGTCTGAATAGGGAGGTGAAAATAGGTCTATGTGATTCCAAAGCCAGGTCTTTTCTAGCCTGTGATAGGTTAACCTCACCAAGGGCAGGTAAACAGATGAGTACAAAGAATGTCTGAATTTTCTTCTTTCTCTTTCATGCTTGCTAGCAAATACACCAATTCTTTTTTTGAGCATATTTCTGACTTATAGTAACTTAATAAATACAGCTAAAAGTATCCAATGAAAGTGATTAACATTCTCTCTTACTAACAACTTAACCAAGTCATAGGTTTATTAAGTAACTGGTCTTATTCCCAAGTAATCATAGGTGATAATCTTACCAAATGCTTTCACACCGCATAACATGGGTTGTCCTTTATTTTTCAGTCTCCTGTAACAGTTTTCTCCACCCAAGAGCCAATGACACATGTCTTACATTTTTCTATAGCAACACCACATTTATGGTGCCATTTTTAAAATTAATTAACTTTCATTAGACTATATAAAGACAAAAACAACCTAAAAATCTCGATGGCTTGCAAAAATATTTATGTCTTGCTCCTGCAGCCCATTAGCCACTGGAGCAGAGACTGTGACAGCTGAGCTCAGGCTGCTTGTGGGTTGGGCTCTGGTTTGCCTCTCCTGTCTCCTTACTCTGGGACTCAGACTGAAAGAGCAATATTACCTGGGATGTGATGTTCCCATGACAGAAAGCAGGTGGGCAGAAGGGAGATATCATTTTACGTACATCCCAATGGTCAAAGACAAATGGAGAGACCTAACGTCAATAAAGCAGTATGTGTACCCAATACTGAAGGATGGTATGATGGGGGGGTGGGGAACAAGTCTAAAGAAATAATAGAATGTAGCAAAATCAGTTACATGTAAATGCAATACATTATCCAAAGATTGTCAGACCAGATTTTTTAAAACATCACTTGTAGTTCAAACACCATACATATAAGGACACAAAAGACTAAAATTTGAATGGAAATGAATACAAAGTTAAGCTAGTATATTGGCATAATATTAAACAAAGCAGACAATTTAAAAATTACTAAGGAACAATATTTTAAAATTATAGAAAGATAAATCCATCATGAAGATGTTATACTTACAAATTTCTATGCACTAAAAATTATAGCCTTAGTTTATAGGAAAAAAAGTTGATAGAACTAAAATCAAAAATTTTCATGAAAGATTTTAACAGATCTCCATCAGCAGTTGAAAGAGTAAGTAGACAAAATGTCAGTAAGGATACAGAAAGTTTGAACAAAACATCAATCTAATTTACACATATACGATGCTATACTGAAAACTTTATATTCTTTTCAAGTGATCCAGGAGCATGCATAGAAATTGACTTCATGCTAAGCTATAGAGAAAGTCTTAAACATTTGAAAGAATCAAAGTCACAGCATATTCCCCAAAAATGTGGAATTAAGCTATAAATTAGTTTTATAGTTTTAATAGGAAGATGACTAGGAAATTCCCACATATTTTGGAAAAATATACTTCTAAATAGTCAATAAGTAAAGAAGATATTACACAAAAATTATAAAATATTTGAAACTGAATGATAATGAAAGTACAACATATTATAACCTGTGAGGTAGCTAATGCTTTCTTTAGAATGATCTTTATAGCAATATATGCATGTTTTAGGAAAATAGAAACACTTAAATTTAATAATCTAAGTAGCAATGTTAAAAAGTTACAGATAAAAATGCCCAGCAAATTTAACACAAAGAAAACAAAAATAAGGAAATTTTTTAAATAAACACAAAAATAAATAGAAAACAATCATGCAGCAGAGAAAACAAAATATAATCTGAGTTTTTTTGTAAAGTTGTTAAATTAGATGCACCCTATTAAGGCTTTATCTAAAACTATAACAGTTCAGCCATATTTCCCAAATGAGGAATGAGTATTAGATAAGGGCTAGACAGAGAGACCAATATAATGAAATAGAGAACCCAGAAACAAGACCAAATATATATGGGAGCTTAATATATTATTGGGCTGGCATTTGTAAATCACTGAGGGAAATGAAGGTGCATCCAATGGCACCCTGACATTGACTAATCATTTTGGATTATTTTTGACCTATGGAAATTATTTCCACCAGAACAGGAAGGTAATTTTTCTTTGTGGAGAATAGAAGTAAAAAGGAATTTGAATGAATCCTTTAACTAAATCTACAATATTTTTTACACATTTGACAAATCTATACAATCACATCCTATATAATAAAAGCCTAATATGCTAAGTGTCCGGTCGTCCAGTCGTCCGTTCAACCAATCAAAACACAATATGCTAATGATTTGCTAAGGCTGCTCAACCACTCACTATGACGTGCACTGACCACTAGGGGGCAGATGCTCCAACCAGTAGGTTAGCTTGCTGCTGGGGTCTGGCTGATCAGGACTGAGTGAGATGAGCCAGACATGCCCTGGAGCCCTCCCGTGATCCTTCCCCAGCTGGCCAACCTCCCGCGTCCCTCCCCGACCCCGATTGTGCACCAGTGGGGTCCCTTGGCCTGGCCTGCACCCTCTCACAATCTGGGACCCCTCAGGGTTCACATTGACTGTCAGGTAGTTTCATCTATATAATAAAAGCCTAAGCAACCATTATAGCAGAACAGCTGGAATGACTGGTCACTATGATGCGCACTGACCACGGGGAGCAGATGCTCATGGTTAGTGTGCTCCCACAAGGGGAGAGCCGCTTAGCCAGAAGCTGGGCTCACAGTTGGCAAGTGCAGCAGCAGTGGTGAGAGCAAGCAGGTGGGCGGTAAGAAGCGAGGGGTCCTGGACTGTGAGAGGCATGTCTGACTGCCAGCTATCCCCAGCGGGGTCCTGGACTGCAAGAGGGCACAGGATGGGCTGAGGGACCCCCACCCAAGTGCACGAACTTTGTGCACCAGGCCTCTAGTATATTTACGAAATGTTTCCTAATTATAAATATGCAAACATTACAAATAAATCATTGGAAACATCAAAATTCAGTTAAAAGTCCAGTTTAACAGTCAATATAAAATCTGAAATAAAATTGGAAGATAAATTTAATGCAAAGATTCTTATTGAAATCATGCACAGTGAAAATCTTTAACAGATGACTTAACTGTCTATTTTATTAATTGCAGCAAGTTGAAGTATATTTAACTTTGTAGCTGCTAATGAGTAAGTGAAGTAGGAGTTACAAACCCTCTATTTCAAAGCATGAAATGTATTCTTAGATTCATTATCAGAATATTAATTTTATACTATTTAATTAATAACTAGGTAATTTTCATGTTCATTATAGAGAAATTTAAATGGAAAGTAAACTTACAATAAAATATTTAATCTTCTACATTTCTTTCAAAAATTGTATTAGATTAGTGGCCTAACGTTTTTATTTTTTAAGAATAAAAGTGAAAACATACTTATACTTTAAAAGTAAATTTCCAAAATTCAATAAATTCCATCTCACACCAATATTGACAAACCATAAGTTTTCCATCCGTACCTTTGATGTTACAATTGATATACTATGCTATAAACTGAATAGAAGAACTTGAGTCCAAACATGTAAGAAAAGATAATTTTTATGATCCCGAGCTTTATGCTTAGTAATTATGATCAGTTTGAAGTTCGTAAATATTTCAAAAGTATCATTAGGAATAATTTTAATCCACCAATGGTATTCTGATTGGTTCAGAACAAGAATAACATAAGAAGAAGTAACAGCTTTTATATTAGGGTTTAAAACAAGAGTAATTAACATAATATACTATAATTAATATATTATATTTTATTTATCCAAAATTTAAGTAAAACTAAATATTTTTCAATTATAAATATTTATCCACATTATAAAGTAACTGCTAAGATAGAAGCACAATGTTATAAAAGAATTACTTTTTTTTTCTCAAATGAGTAATTTCAAGCCCAGAATCCTTAAGCAAATGGGTCAAGATCACACACATATTTAAGTAAAACAACCGTCAAGTTCTAGTCTCTTCCATCAAGTATTGTTTCCAGGACTGTTTGCTATTTTTCACAGGATCTGTCCAGTTCCCTTTTCTAGTCTTCTATATATGCAATTGATTATTCTGATGTGAGGTGTTTCAACATAAGATGATTCTTAAATGGTAAACAAATGGCATAAAATAGTTTACATTGCATTTACATAAAAATAACAATTTAAATAAATACAGAAACATAGGGAAAATAAACATTTTAAAAAGATTATTTAGGGTGGGGGAGGAGCAATCATTGCAGATACCATTATACCACCATGACCCTCAACTGAAAAAAAGGGGCATCTGTGATTAAAGGTGCCACCTGGAGGCCCTAGGAAGCACTGGCAGAAAAAAGAGGAATAAAAAAAAATGTTTCATACAAGTAACAGCACATTTCAATGACCCAGGGGAGCCATCTTTTTTAATATATATGACCTTCTTCACCGAGGAAGATCACTGTGGAATATGCCAGAGGAGGTATTAGAATGCAGCCACAGCTGCACGGGGTGCTAATGAGACTACTGAGCAAGCAGAGCCTGTCCTACTCCCTGCTCAGTTACTAGTGGGCAATACAATTATGTTGGTCAGTTAGAGCTTTGTTCCCAATAATTTGCTGAATTCAGGAGCTTCATTGCTCTTTGCATCTTTTAATCTTTTACCTGAACTCTGGTAAAAGTAAATTTAGATTAAGTTATTTTAACGGTATTCAGGATAATGGCAGTTGTCTAAGTAGGTGATATAATTCTTAAGAGCACAAAAGGAGACTGCTCAGCTGTAATTGCTAACCTTGAATGAGGAGAGATTGGCAGAAAGATGGGTCTGGCTCTCCCAGGAGAAGCTTCATAAGCAAAATATCTCCACGGTTAAGCCTGCTGGGCACTGTTAAAACATTTAGTGTACAGAACAAAGACTTCACTATTTGTTTTATATATTTTTTGATGTGTCCCTGTCTATATTCCACTTGATTCCTACCCCTGGAGTTATTAATTTTCATTATAGAGCCTACATCTTCAAGGTAGCAGGAACCATAGTTTCCTGGCAAATATGGGACCAAGCATTTTATTTGTTAATTTAAAGGAAAAGCTGCCCAAACTCAGATTGTTCTGTTTTCCTTCTGCATAGTTGTATAATCAGTTTTGATCAGTTTTAGCAATATGAGTAGCTTAGCCAATTTCCTTGACCAGTTCCAATGGAAATGCATTTGATTTACTTAACCTAATTTATTTATTTGCTTATTTAGTCTGTGAATTATTTATTATTTTCTTTTATAATTTAAAGGTACGTGCATAGATGTCATATCAAACTCCTTGCAGGGAAAATCAAAACAAGCAAAGCACTGAAAAGAAAGACCTGCCCTCAACTGCAGACACTGACCCATGGGAAATTCATTGTTGACAGACCAAAGACTGGGCTTACAGGGTGTTTCATCCAAGTGTGTTCCCTTTGTCCTGCTATTTTCTCCAATTCTCTTTTCTAGGTAGGTGAAAAACAGTGTGACCTATAGTAAGCAGAGGTTCAACTGGAGAAGAGATGTCCATCTCTTCTTAGCAAATTTCTCTAACTTTAGGAGAAATTGTCAAGGAGGAGGGCTAGCATCTCTCTACCCTTCTCCAGGGAGGGAGAAGGGGAAATACTCCACATCTTGGCTTTGAGAGTGCAGATTCCCACCCCCTCTTACTTCAACTTCCCAGCCCCTGAATTTTTCCTTTATAGCCTGGGAAGGCGTGGAGATCAGGAAAAGGTAGAATAGGAGTCAACTAAGCCACGTGGTTGCCCATTTGGGGCTCCGTTTGTAACATGGAGTACCTTTTATACCTTATGGCCTATATCTCCTCTACACAAATCTTTTCATTTTGCTGTTTTCCCTGTCTAGTAAGTTTTCCATTTTCCTTCTTCCACACTTCTTCCAGAGCTACTCAAGTCTTCACAGGTCATTCCAGTCTTGGTGATCTCCTTGGCCCATGCTTTGCTCTGAATCTCATAATCCATCTGCAAGGTAGCTACATTCTGTCCATTTGTATTCTCATCATGACTAGCCACAAACTTTGCTAGTGACAGATATTTAATCTTAATGATGGTGCTAATGAAATCCCATCAACAGTCGCTGGTGACCAAAAGAGTCCACTATAATGAATTCATCAAACTGCAATCCCAACAGCCATGGCATTAATTCCAAATTTATTTGTGTCATAGTGTGGCTTCCATCAAGATACTTGACAAAATCTTGCCACAGTGAATATGAGTATAGATTCTAGAATCAGATTACTAAGATCCAAATTCTTGTTATATCACTTCTTAGCCAAGGGCTCTTGGAGAGTTGCTTAGTCTTTCTTCTGTACTTCAATTTCCTCATCGTTAAAATCCTCTCTCTTGGAATTGTTAATGGGATTCAATGAGCTATTATATGAAAAGCACTTAGTGTAGTTCCTGGCATACTGTGCACACCCAATAAATGTTACCTTTTTTATGTCTGAAGAGAAGATCAGAGGAAATTTCCAATTCCTTTAGATCAAATGTTGGCCCTGCTTAAATTTTTTTCTATTTCCCACCATAACCTGTAAACCTCACCTGATGTGACTTTTGTCCATTTCCCTATGCTCAATTGACACCACTCTCCCCTCATGCATTATATCCAGCCATATACTAGTACTTCCACACATGCCCAGTGCAATCTTCTTGACTTCAAGTATTGGCACATGTTATTTTCTCTGCCAAGGATGGTGCTCCCCTCAGTACTTTTTTATCAGTTGTATTCTTGTTATCATTCATTTTCCAGCTCAGGTATACCTCCACTGAGATACCTTGCCTAGATTTTCTCTAAAAAATATTCTCTACATAGCCTGTAATTCCATCCCATTTCTCTACCTCATTTCCTTTTTGGCATTTAATTACTCTCTGAAATCATCTTACTACGTATTTTGTTTATGTGCTTATTTTCTGTCTTCCTCCAGGACAGTATAACGTTTGTTAGAGCAGGAATTTTGTCTTATTTGTCACTGTACCTCATCCCCAGCATAGTGGATGGCACTAGGTAGGAACTCGATATTTGTAGATTGACACTACTGGAATGCTGGCCGTGGGAATATAGCTGGGGTTACAGTCGATAGAGGAATTAGTTGTTGGTTAGGGCAATAGAAAGATATTAAAGAAATTTCAGATCCCTGTGATCACTACCATGATGGTGTCCTGTGTGGGGAACTGAGGCAGCATTTATAAGTAGTGTCCAGGCCCTTATGAGTGGTTCTTGGCTTTTTGAGGGAGGGAGCCTTTCTATGAGACCTCAATGACAAGTGAGAATTACCTAGGTTGGTGGGAGGTGAATGGTGTTCAGGGCAGAACAGAGTCTCAGATAGAAGGTCTTAGGCCTGAGGCAGAGGGATAATGGCGCTTTTGTGAGATCATCAGTATTTAACAGATTTAGAACAGAGCATGAGAGAAGAAGGAGTGAACAAAGAATACAATCAAAAGAAATTAGTGAGCTTAAATGCCTAATTTACTTAGATTCACATGAAATTTCTTTGGTATCCATCAATTGAGTAATTAAAAACAAGAGCCTATATCTTGAGTGCCTACTCTGTGCAAAACAAAGTAAAAAAAAAATCTCTCCTGCTGTTCTGAAGAGATATTGATTGGATGGAGAGAAAAAGCAAGACACAATAAATTAAATGGCATGGCCAGTCCTTTGGAGGCACAGGATGGTAATGGCTCTAGAGTAAAGGGTTTAGACTGCTTTGTACAAGAGACATTTGAAATCTCCAAGGCCTTGTGCTTTTCATCCAAGAAGCTCTGGTATGCTGGGGGGAAAGGTTGCCATGGCAGCCAGTAGTTGCTATGAAGGGAAAAAAGACAAGGTTAATGCTCAATATTTTGCTAACAGCAATATCTACCTTCTCCTTTGAATTTTTCTCCTATGGGCTTTACTTTTAAAATATCTTGTTAAAATTATAAATAAATAAACGTAGGCAGGATATGAAATATGTATACGCAGGAATAGGTATGCAAAAGTATACATATATGTATGTGCATGCCTAAGGATATTTTCCTCACATATTTATACTAAAAATTAATGTGTGTATTTGATGTATATTAAATGTAGGATTCTCCTGAACCTTCAGGGGATTAGTTATTATGAATAATTAAGTTTTGGAGTGGCCCAAAATTTTATGTTTTAAGCATGAAAAAATATCTCAGTGGTTAATTTATTACATTAATAAATGTATATTGGGTAAAAATAGAAAGAAGGAACTTATGTATCATAATTTTAACACAAATAACAATTATAATTAAGTAATAAATTATATAACTGTATAATGTCTGGATCCCTGTGGGGTATAAGACCATGAGGGCAAGGAATGTTGCATCCCCAATACAACCTGAGTGTTTGCATGTGAGCCATGCTCAGTAAACATCTTTCCCTTCCTTTCTTTGAATGCATGGGTGAATTAAATATAAAAAGGTGACTAAGGAAGAATCAACCAATTACTACAGCAAAAATTCTCCGTGAATGAACTAGAGAGCTCAGAAACTAGAATCTCACTGTAATTGTCAAAGGTTTTAAGTCCTTTACATTCTAATATTTTTCTGGTGTCAAAAATACCCTATTACATATACTCTAAATAAAACATGTGTGCTGCAGAAACTCTAAGCAGGAAAGAAGCCGGGGTCATGATGCTTTCTTGAATGGAGTCTAGGCATCACAGGGGCAGATGACTCTGACAAGGTCCAAAGGAAAGCCAGAGGTATGCGGGTTCCTCAAGCTCATGGTCAACCTGTGTATCCTTTTGGATGATATTTGATGATAGGAGGCCATGAAAAGAAGGATGCACCTGAACAAAATAAGTTTGATATAAGTTCTAAAGCCGAGATCTACAGAAGGCAAAAATGAACCAGTGCTCCTGTGGTTCTGGCCCCACACACAGGGAGCTGGGTATTTTATGAAAAATGCATAAGCCTGTGCTTGTTTGCACTGCTGTAAATTTAGTTTTCACACCTAACAGAACCATCAATGCCCTCAATGATCCTTTAACTTATTATTTGCCAGTACTCTTTTTTATTCCTCATTTAGTTCTTCAAAATCTTCACTTCTTTTCTCAGGTCTTTGATCTTACCCTCATTTCCAGCAGATGCTCTTTTCCTCTTCCTTCACCTCAATGAGGAAATAAAATCATCCCAACAGAATGACTTTAACATCTGGGACTAGCACCTAGTTCACCAGTGTTGTTAGCTTATTCAGTGGTTCTCAAACTTCCTAATGCCGCAACCTTTTAATACAGTTCCTCATGTGGTGGTGACCCCCAATTTCATTGTTACAAATGGATCATAATTAAACCATAGTGATTAATCACAAAAACAATATGTAATTATATATGTGTTTTCTGATGGTCTTAAGCGACCCCTGTGAAAGGGTCGTTTGACCCCCAAAGGGGTCGCGACACACAAGTTGAGAACCACTGGCTTATATACTCTCTCCAGTCTCTGATGAAGAGACATTACTGAATATGTCAAGTCTAATCCTCTATCTGGCTTCTGAGTCCTTAATATCCATTTCAATCTTGCAACATTTGTTCTATACCTTATGTCTCATATTGTCAGCCTTCTTCTCCAACAGTCACCCTCTTCTCCACAAAAATATGCAAATCACCTATTTTAGGACTCCAATTCTAGTTACCTTCTTACATCTGTTCTTTCATTTACCATCAAATGTGGATTATTCAAGAAAGTATTTGTACGGATTAAAAAGAAGAATAATGGGGCTGAGGCAGGAAAGTGAATAGGAAAAGGATGCACAGTCTCAAAAATAATACATCCCAGATTTATATGCCGATTTCTCTTAATCACTTCTGATTTGCAAATCCACATTTACAATCTGGATTCTGCCTCCTTCCCATCCACTCTCCTAAAATGGTTTCCAAAGGTATGAATATCACACTTGCTGCCAAACCCAATAGATGCTTCCAATAATCTTTCACTATTTGTAGCATTTGATAAGTTGGCTGCTCCCTTCTTTAAACTCCTCTCCTTTGACTTGGTGACCATCGTCTTTCTTGATTTTTCTATTCTCTGATTACTCTTTCAGAATATCCTGTCTGAATGTCTAGAAAATCCTACTATTCACTGACTTTTCTCATAATCTTATGCATGTCCATGGACTCTGCCCTGACATTGTTTTTATTCTCATTTGACATTTCCTTGTTATGTATTCTTAATCAGATCCATAGCTTTCGTCACCATTATTGTGCTCATGAGTCACATATTGATGTCTTTACATCTCAGCTCTCAGTTTAAGTCCAGAATGACACATACAACTCTCTGCTGGGGAGTTCCTCTGGAATGTCCCATAAGCACTTCAAAATTAATGTGATCAAATTAATCATTTTTCCTCCCCAAATGTTCTATCTTGGCTAATGGTACCAATACTCCCAGTAATCCAGGTGAGAATCTTTGAAGTCCTTCTAGACCTTTTCCTCCCCAAATGTTCTATCTTGGCTAATGGCACCAATACTCCCAGTAATCCAGGTGCAAATCTTTGAAGTCCTTCTAGACCAGCCATGGGCAAACTATGGCCTGCGGGCCGGATTTGGCCCGTTTGAAATGAATAAAAAGAAAAAAGAAAAAAGACCGTACCCTTTTATGTAATGATGTTTACTTTGAATTTATATTAGTTCACACAAACACTCCATCCATGCTTTTTTTCCGGCCCTCCGGTCCAGTTTAAGAACCCATTGTGGCCCTCGAGTCAAAAAGTTTGCCCACCCCTGTATCCTTCTAGGTCCTATGTCACTAAATCAAGTCATTTTTTCTATTCCTTTAATATTAGTATACGCTGACATCTCCATTTGTATGGCTAGTGCCTTAATCCCGGGTCTTGTTTACTTATTCCCTATATAATTTTCACCCCTTCAGATTTGACAGCCTCAAATCTATCCCTTAGCACTGTATAACCAGAGGGACATTTCCATGGCATAAAGGCAAATATGTAGATCTCCGTTTAGGTTATTTCTGTGATTCTTCATCACCAGTAACATAGTGGGTAACACATAATGCATACTCAAAAACTAGTGTTATTATTCTAACAGCTATTAGTACTAGAAGAAGTCAGGTTCTTCTCTTACTGTAGATGAGAAACTCTCAATTTCCTTTTTTTATGATAAAAGAATGATCATACCTCCTTCAGAAGGTTGTTATGCTGATTACTGTTGATTATATAGTAATACAGTCAGTAAACTTCTAGCTCACAGGGCATACTTAATAAAAATGCACTTAGTAAAAATTACTAATGAAGCACTCTGGACCTGTAAAAGAATAAAGGGCATCAGATGGGCTACCAGAATTAAAGTGTACGGGAGATCTTTAAAGCAAAAGAATTCAGGATCGCTATGGACTTTAGGGTCATCTTCAAGCCACCAAATCATTATGTATGTCTCCTCCGCAACATCTGCCAATGATTAGTTTTTACAGACACACACTTACTGCACATCCCTCTGTAAAGTGACCCCTCTGTCAAAGGTTCTTATATTTGCACAGAAGGGAATTGAAATTTTAGAACTGAAATTGTCCCTAGGTAGCCTACACGCCAAGTTCCTCTTTATGTAAATGAAATACACTAAAGCAATTTGGGAATGCCCAGATTCCCAAGAGAGAAGATTTCTTCAGTGTTTTAATAGCACTTAAACCCAGGACTCTCTTCACCACCTTCTATGCCTCTTTGTCTGTCACACAGCCTCTGGGGCTGATGAGGCATGAGACACGTGAGTTTTGGAAGAGAGTGCACTGGAGGAAAGGTTTAGAGAAGTAACCTCCTCAGACTTTCAGGCTGGCATGGATGTGGGATGACAGGGACTAGGGCCTGCTGCCTTGTCCCCTAGTTAGAGCAGCTACAGACTGTGGACACCTGGATCTGGGGCTTTCACTTTATTAAATTCAAATTGATATTTTTTCATTTAAATTCTTCACATTTCTTGTATCATGGAATGTATATTTGAAAGTCCTCAGCCCTTTGGATTTGAAACATATAATGTGTAGATTCAAGTGGCTGCACAGATGACAGCTGTTAACAGTTACAGAAAACCCCCTCTGTGGCCTTAGAAACTCCTTCCATTTGTTTCCTATGCCTGTTGCCCGATCCCTCCTCAGGTGGACAGTATGACCTGCCTGCCTCTGTGGCTGGGCACATAGCCTGCCAGCTAGGAAGGTAATCTTGACAAGTCTGTTAAGGAGCAGCAGCCTGCGACTGACTCTCCGAGTGGGTGACACCTGTTTTCTCTTGGAGACGCTGGTCATGTCAGAGCACATAGCAAACAGCACTATCTCGGCAGTGACTTGTCAGCTCACTGACTTTATCTGCTCCATCCTCCCCAGAAGCAGCTAAGAACAGTCTCCTTAGTCAAAACAGCAGGTCTCACTAAGGTACAAGGGAGAAAAGTGTCCTATTTAAGAGGATGGTTTCTGAAATCAAATGGTCTGAGTTCTAATCGCATTTGCACTGTCTACTAGTTGAGTGACCTTAACTACAATACTTGGCCTTTCTAATACTCAATGTCCACATCTAAAATGAGGTTATTAAGAGATTTAATTAGATAATAGAGAGCCCTGTGCTTATTACATAGTCAAGGCACTATAATTTGAACTCTGGATTTGTTTATTCTTTTAATATATATGAATGATGTGCAGTACTGATGAATGATCAGTTTGTTTCTTGTCTTTATAAACGTCACTAGGAGTGGAGACTTTCTATTGTTGAAAATATTCTGATAATGTTGACTCCATTACCATTTCTATCCTCAAAACAGTCGAAACCTCCTTTGGGCATATTTTATTGAAAGTATCATAAAAGCATTTTGCTAAAACCACCCCCCGCCCCCTCAAAGCAACCACAGTTATTTTTAATCAATACAGGAATACAGGGTGGAGTTGCCTTTTTCTATTGTCTGTTGAAAGCCCTGGGTACTGCTTTAGTTCCCCTGTTGTTGTTTTCCCTTACCTTTCGTGTTTTTTTTCCATTATCCTATTTTATTTCTATATTTTAAATTTTAAAAATAATATATATAATACTTTATTAATACATTTAATATTAAGATCTAGTGGCAGGTTTAAAACTACTATGATTTTGTTTCTTAATTACAAAATTTTTAAAAATTACATTAAATATAATGTAATTACATTAAAATATAATGTAATTATATGTTTCAGATTAACAACAAAGTGCTTAGACACTTATATAACTTACAAAGTGATCCATGATCCCCCAGGTAAATCTAGTACTCATCTGTCACCAAACATAGTTATTACAATATTATTGACTATATTCCCTATTCTGAACTGTATATCCTGTGACTGTTTTATAACTGGCCATTTAAAAATAATTTTTAAAATACATTTGTATTGATATTTTTAGAGAGAAAGGTATAGAGAGATGGAAACATTGATGAAAAATAAACGTCATCAATTGGCTGCCTCCTACAACCCCACCACAAGGGATCGAGTCCACAACCTGAGCATGTTCCCTGACTGGGAATTGAACCAGTGTCCTCTTGGTTCCTGGTTCATTGCTCAGCCGCTTAGCTACACTGACTGGGCATAACTCACCATTTTTATATCTTAATACCTTCACTTTTTCCTCTGTATGTCCAACCCCATTCCTATCTGGTAACTATCAATTTATTCTCCATATCTATGAGTATGTTTCTGTTTTGTTTATTTGTTTACTTTTCGTTTTAGAGTCTACATGTCAGGGAAATCATGTGGTGTTTGTCTTTCTCTGACTGACTTACTTCACTTAACATTATACCCTCTAAGTCCATTCATGCCATTACAAGTGGCAAGATTTTATTCTTCTTATGGCTACGTAATATTTTATTAAATATAAGTATGCCATATCTTTATCAATTCTTCTATCTATGGACACTTAGGTTGTTTCTATATAAAATTACAATTTCTGAATATTAATTTTGTGTTCTGTATTAATTCATGACAGTTTTACTCTTTTCTTTCCAGTTGGGATTTTTAAATTTCTTTTCTTTGTGTGATTGTTGTGGCTAGGACTTCCAATATTATGTTAAACACAAGTGGTGAAAAATGTACATCCTTGTTCTTTTCCTGATCTTAAAAAGCTTTTAGCTTTTTATGATTGATTATGCTATTATCTGTGGGTTTGTCATATATGACCTTTATTATATTTAGGGTAGAGACTACTATAATCATTTTGTATTCTCCAAATTTATCCATAGCAATGATTTGATAAATATTTGTTGAATGAATTATATTCACAAATAAAGTCACAGCATCATTTATGGTGCCCTCTCAGCTGCAGACTTGAACAAGAGATTGCTATGGAAACATTTTCTACTAACCTTTCCTATTTCCCTAAGTTGTGCCATCTTTTAGAAAGCTATGAAGTATTAGCATAAATAAAACCGAAGCTCACTTACCATATTAATATGTGATACAATCTTATTTAGTTTATAGTGTTTACTTGAAATTTGAGATTCCATTTTTCTGCCTATCTCGAAAAGTCATTATTGCCCTAACATTTAGGGGCACTCAGTCTAACCTTCATGAGCAAGCTTCCCTAGTCTATATTTTCCTCTCACTGGGGGCCTGGGATTTCCACTGATTTTACCCTTAGTTTCTGGATCTATTGTTTGGAATGCATGATGACTGCATTTGCAAATAGTAAAGTGAATATTTTGCATGTGTCAGAAGACAGCATTCTTTCAACAATCAGGCATTCCATAGCAAGAAATGTATACCTGTGCCTAAGCTATAATTATGTGTAGAAGGAATCACTTCAGAAGAGTAAGGCAAATAATCTAATTCATGCACATTTTCAATACATAAAGGGTAACTTGAAAAATGTCTTTACCTTTTCTGAGCCAGTTGACATACAGCCTGTCCTCATGAAATAGGAAATATTTACTGTCTCCATAGGTATTTTACAACATTAAAATTCTGGTTTGGGCTTTTGTAAACCTCCCCTGGAAATTACAAGTGAGATTAAAAGGAACTCCCCGCAGGCTGGGGAGTAATTGATAGATAACCTGCCATATAAGACAGTCGGCTCACTGTTAAGGTCAGCTCTCACACACTGAGAAGACTAAAACGAAACACGGGGTCTAGGAAGAGCAGGGAGGCTGAAAGAACAAAGTGTGTCCACATCAGTGATCTCCCATCCTGGCCTAAGGAGAAAGACTAAAATTTTTATGTATCTGCATATATACACTTAAATGTTTAGGCACATATGTTTTATATATAGCATATATATATATATATATATGTGTGTGTGTGTATCTATATATATATATATGATATAGTATATTGTGTGCATGTATACATATATCCATATGCGGGTAAAATAATTCAGTGGTTATTCCATGTCCTTGACTTATCCTCACAGGAGATTTCTGCTCCTCATCCTTGCTGCTCTAGTTGAGTTTTGTACAATTATCTTCCTGAATGAATTTGTCAGAATGATACTGGGATCAGCCCAAGATCAATTTTGGTGGGGAGCTACCATTAACAACATCATCTAAATCAGAATGGCAGGCCCAAGTGCTGGTCTGAATGCAGCCTAGCAATAAATTGCCCTCTGGGTGCCTGAGCCTGCCAACCACCAGTCATTAGAGGTTCAAGGTTTCCATGGATACCTCATCCTGGGTACAGGTACAATGATAACTCTTCAGAAACTCTTTGCACAAACATGATGGCTTGGAGTTCAGTGGAGGTTAGCCTAATTAGTTACCAGAGAGAAGCAGGTTTCTATGAACAGCTTCCAAAGCCTGCTTTAATTAAAGAACAAAAAGGGAAGAGTAAGTGAAATTGTGGAAGGCAGTAGTATAAAAGTTTAACTCGAGTTTGATTTTATTGCTCCTCTAATACTATTGACTGATTCCCTGTTGCCTAAAACAGAAAGTAGATATGACCTAGACAAAGCTAATGAGACCCCTTCCTAGGAATTTTGCTAGCGCTATTTGGAAGTAGGCATGTTTCTTGATAAATAAGTCTGTGAAGTAACAAGGGCCTATCAAAGTAAAAATCAATAGAAAGATAAGACAAACGAAGAAACAGGAAGATTATGATGATGTAGTTAGTGGTTCTGAATCTAGTTATGCCTGAAGCCAAATGAATTAGGTTTTCCAGTTATATGAGCTAATAAATTATATTTTTCTGTTTATTGTTGTTGTTTAAACTACTATATATATAGGGTTCTGTAAAAACTGAATGGGTTCTGACAAATATGGTTGTCAAGCTTTTATTTCAGCAAACATTATATAGTGATATAAAGCATTACAGAGACTCCTTTCTGGTCTCCTGGGGTTACCAATGACTATAGGAATTACTGTTAAAGGACCCACAGTTGGAGGCAAAGAAGATAAATTTCAAATGGCCGGGTTCAGTGGGAGCCTGATTTCTGGTATTAGATATTCAAATTTTGCATCAAATTTCATGAACTAGCTAGGTAATGTTTGCCTCCATAAATACTTAAACATAGGCTTAAGAATTCTTGGCACAACAGAAATTAGTGAGCAGTACCCTGTTTTTTCTCTTTCCCATCTCATGTGACTTAGCGGGTCACTCTGATTTCATCTATAAGAATGGCATCCCATTTCCTAGCTGGAGATTGGATGTTTTCTGAGCTATAGGATATGTAGCTGTGCTCAGATCCCTATATTTAGGGAATTGGAAAGAGCAGGGTGACATAGAGCATTGGGAGAACTCCAAGGCAGTTGAGATCTGATACAGATCCAATGCAGTCATGGCCAAAATTCTTAGGTTTTCTTGTGGCCTACACCAGGTTTGGAAAGAAATTGCCATTGCTGGTTGGCCACGAAGAGACCCAGAGAGCCAGGGACTGGTGTTTGAGAGATATGCAGAGATCTCTGGATGAGAAAAGGAAAGAAGGGTAACTGGTAACGCCAGTGGTAGAATTCTTTTAGACCATGTGGGCCTTGGAAAACAAGCTTATACAGCACAACTAGTGTAGGCCATTGTCAATGCAAAGACCAGCCAGTAGGGCTGTATCCACAGCCAGTAGAGAAGTCACAGTGACCTAGAGCAGATCTTTCTATCCAGATATAAGCAGCAGATACAAACTCTTTCTCTACTCTCCCTCCCTTACTACACACACATATGCCTCAACTTCTGTAGTGAGAGAAGATTAGTGGAACAGGGAGGGATTGGGGGAGAAAGAAGATAGCATTCCTTCCTTTGGCATGAATCTCATTCTAGATCTGTGAAACCTTAGCGCCAGCTCTTGACAATGAGATTCTGAATCTGACACTGAAAGACAACACCCAGATTTGGTTAAATATTTACTCAAAATTAGATAGCCTTAAGCAGGAATTAATTTAAAGGTCAAGAGCTAGATTAATATTTTTGGAAGGAACTAAGATATGTATTGTTAATTGGCAATATTAAATTTCTTCCTGTCCATACCTGTTCACAATGGATGGAGATTTAGAAGAGCAAAATAGATTTTAGTTGTCTATCAATTGGGACTGCCTCAATACAGTATCCCATCCAAGTACAGACCCTAAAAGAAGAAAGGAAGGAAGGGGGGTGGATAGAAAACTCTCAACCTATCATTACCTTCAATTCATTTTTACAAGTTCATTTTCAAAGCAAAACATAAAATGAGGAAAAAGAACTCATATAGTAATATCAAAACAAAAGATGGCATTTTATATAGGGTAAATGTGGAAAGCCACCTACATGGTCATTTTTTTTTTCTATCTCCTGGCACAATGGTACAAATTTTGTCATGGACTGGCATTTGGACACAGAATACAGGTTTGCATGGCATCCATCCTTTTGTAAAGGTAAATATAAGGTGTCCCAAAAACGTATATACACTTTGAATATAATTATAAAGGCAGTGTTTATTAAGATGAATTTCATTTTCATTTAACAGCTATCAGATGTTAAAGTTTGTATACATTTTTTGGGGAACACCCTATATTTACCTTTTGAAAACAATATCCTACAATGTCCCTGGTCTCTTGGCTAAAGTTATACAAATATTTTTAGAGTTTAAATAACAATGATTTTTTTAAATGTCTAGCTTTGCTCGTCTTCCTTGCATTATTTCTGTACCTCTCTTCATTTAGCTGGAATTATCTTTTCTTTTTTTGTCAGTGTGAACAACCAGTAATCATATATGAGGAAAGAGATGAAATGTCAGTTTTATTTCAATGCCATTCTTTACCCCGCCAAGGTGAGATGAGTTAAAAAGCTTTCTCTTATGTACTTTGTGTATTCTTCTATGAGGGTTTTTATTATATTTCTTTCTATAT
The DNA here is from genome assembly GCF_000327345.1 of Myotis davidii. Lineage (NCBI taxonomy): Eukaryota > Metazoa > Chordata > Mammalia > Chiroptera > Vespertilionidae > Myotis > Myotis davidii. The sequence goes on along the minus strand of NW_006292687.1, from coordinate 2,054,428 downwards.
TTGTCTTCATGTTGATCAATTTAACTTGAAATTAAGCTCATTGAAGAAATGGAAGAAATTTATTGTAGTGGTCATAAACATGAATTCTTATACTTAAGAGTTCAAATGAAATCTTACATACATGAATTCAAATTCTTTTTCAAATCCTAGCTCATTCACTTGCTTAATAATTATGTGGCACTAGACAAAATATTTAAACTCTCTGTGCCTCAGTTTATTTATAATTCATTATTTTACCCAGGACTCAGTATAGTGTCTACCATATAGTATGTGTGTATGTATGTATGTATGTATGTATGTATGTTTATAATGGTTGATTATGAAAATTATAAAGAATTAATTTAAACAGAAACAGATAGTAAGACTACCTTTACCTTGAATAAGAGGGATAAGTCACTAAACAATTTGCAAAATGTTCTTGTTTCTTTTCCAAGTAGAATTACGGTATATCTGTTGGAATATAGCTTAATTAATGAATTTTGCTGTTTATTGACTGGTAGCAATGCAATTCCAGGTATATTCCCTCCCTCAAATTTGAGCTGTGCTATAGTGGAATGAATTGCATTGACCTTTCAAGTGAGGCTGGAATTAGAAATATTGACAATTTTCCCTTTGTAACCTTTTTTATGATTGTCAGTCCATGTGTGACTTGTTGGCACGGCAATTTATCCTAGGGCCAAAGAAATATAAAACAGCTGAAGCAGGGTCACTGGATGGTGATGGCAGAAGTAACTCCATGGGGGTTAGTCAAATAATTAGAGACTGGATGGAACTTGGAAATTGCTTAATTGCAAGACTTAGGATTTCCAGAAATTAAGTGACTCACTCTAGGTCACACAGTAAATTAAGGATAGAGCCAAACAGAGCCCCCAAGTTTCTGATGATCAAGTTCAATGCTTAAGGACACTAGCATGACAGAGTGTTTCTTCTTGCTTCAGAATTGCTGCCTGTAAGTCAGTTTCTTTGGATGAAGAGAATATTTGGCACTGTCATAAATTTCTTCGCTGTCCTCAGTTGGCAGTCTTTTGACTTACTACTACCTTTACCCCCCAAACAAGCCTCTTCCTCTGTAATATTCCCTTCCTTTCCACCCACAAGCTTCTTGCCTAACCATATGAAGAACTCACTCAGTAGCCCCTTCAACTCTCCAACCTTTTATTCTTTAATACAAAAAATCCTACAAATATCTAGGCCTTCTTTAAGTATTTGAGTCATGCCAGATAAAATTGTTCAGACATTCTGGGTGACTCTTTGATCCATCTCAGCTGGATCCTCAATCCTTTCCAACCACTCTACTTTCTTTCTATGTGGCAATCACCTCTCACATTCCCTATAATTGCTTTGCATCTTTACACATTCTTTCTGTCTCATAGCCAGCTCCTTCCACCATCGGACACAGCAGATGACCTGCCCCTCTACTTCACAAAGAAAGGATAGGCTATCGGGCAGAAGCTCTCTCTGTTATCTAGCATCAAACTTCTCTGAGTTTGGACTCCATCATTTCCTTTTCACAAGGAAGAAACATGCCCCTTCTTTTAAAACCACTTCATTTATGGATATATTCTTTTTCTTCTTTCATTCCCTCTTCACACTTATTTACTGGCATCTTTTCTTCACCAAATAAGTGTGTCATTTTATCTTCTATATTTGATTTTTATTTTTCTCAACGATCTTTTATTCCCTGTCATCATATAGTTTCTCTCCTTTTTCCAATTTTATTTGTTCAAGGAATACTCCACAGTTACTTACCATCTGCAATTCAAGTTACTACTAGTAAAATTAGTCAACTCACCTCTCTACTAAAACTGCTCTGACAGAAGTAACCAATTACTCACAAATAGAAAGGCACCTCATGTACATGGATTAGAGTTATTATATTAAGATGTTGATACTTGCCAATAAGGGGTTAACATCCAGAATACATAGAGATATCCTATAATTCAGTAACAAAAAACAGCCTGATAAAAATGGCAAAGAACTTGAATAAGCATGCCCAATAAGCACATGAGAAGATGCTCAACCTATTAATCATTAGAGAAGTGTAAATTGAAACCACAATGAAATGCCAGCGCACACCCATCGCGATGTCTGCTATCAAAAAAAAAAGAAAAGAAAAGAGGTATTGGCAAAATTTGGGGAAATTTAGAAGCCTTGTTCACTGTTGGTAGGAATGTACAGTGGTATAGCCATTATAGAAAACAGTTCAGCAGTTCCTCAAAAAAAATAAATAAATAAAATTACCAAATGATGCAACAATCATTTTGTGTATATATATTAAAAATTAAAGCAGGGTCTTGAAGATATATTTGGATATAAATGTTCGTAGAAGTATTATTCACAATAATATAAAGTTGGTAGCAATCCATGTGTTCATTGATAGATGTCTGGAAAGCAAAATGTAGTATATAATTACAATGTGATATTATCCACCCTTAAAAATGAAGGAAATTCCAACATGCAACAACACGGATGCTTACTGTGGTAAGTGAAATGAACCAGTCACAAAATGACATATATTTTATGATTCAACTTATATGATTCAAATTTATAGAGGCAGAAAGTAGAATGATAGGTGAGGTTGTGTAAAGGGAGAATTGGGAAGTTGTTGTTTAATGGGTACAGAGTTTTAGGTTTGCAAGATAAAAAAAACACAAACTTGGAAATTGAACAACAATGAGAATGTATTTAACACTACTGAGCTCTACACTTAAAAATGGTTAAGCCTGGCTGGCATGGCTCAGTAGTTGAGCATAGACCTGTGAACCAGGAGGTCATGGTTTGATTCCTGGTCGGGGCACATACCAGGGCTGCAGGCTTGATCCTCAGTGCAGAGCATGTAGGTAGGCAGCCCGATCAATGAATCTCTCTCTCTCTCTCTCTCTCTCTCTCTCTCTCTCTCTCTTTCTCTCCCTCCCTCTCTGAAATCAATAAAATATATTTTAAAAAT
>NW_006292687.1:2035431-2049869 GCF_000327345.1 Myotis davidii | reverse complement strand
GACCCAGTGATCCCACTTCTAGGAATATATCCCAAGAAACCAGAAACACCAATCAGAAAGGACATATGCACCCATAGGTTCTAGCTGCACAATTTACAATAGCTAAGGTTTTTGGAAACAATAACTAAGAGTGGATTAAAAAACTGATACATCTACACAATGGAATACTATACTGCTATAAAAAAGAGAAAACTCTTCCTATTCATAACAGCATGGATAGACCTGGAGAACATTATGTTAAGTGAAATAAGCCAATCAGAGAAAGATAAATATCACATGATCTCACTCATTTGTGGAATATAATGAACAACATAAAACTGATGAACAAAAATAGATACACAGAGAGAGAAGCATTGAACAGACTGTCAAACTTCAGTGGGAAGGTGGGGGTGACAGTGGGGTAAGAGATCAACCAAAGGACTTGTGTTGCTGGCATATAAGCATAACCAATGGACACAGACACTAAGGGGGGGCGGCATATGTTGGGGGTAGAGGTGGCTAGGGGGAGGTCAATGGTGGGAAAAGGAGACAGATGTAATCCTATATGTAATACTTTAAACAATAAAAATAAATAAATAAAAATAAATAATAAAAGGACTTGGTTTTTAATTTACTGTAAATGTCTATTCATCCAAGGAAAAGCAAAATTTTTTTTGCCCCCTTCATACAAGGCAAAGGCTAAATATTGGAATTTTATTAATAAATATTTATGTGCATATAAATAAATGTCTTTAAAACTTCAACTATTTATGAACTGATCATATAGTTTGAGGCAGAACCAACATCTCTGACTCACTGAGAAAAACAGATAGAAAGGAAATCAATTCAAACCAAAAATAATGGAAGGAACTCTTTATATATGCTTGAAATAAATGACAGAAGCAGAGTAGTAGCACTGGAAAACAGGTTCAAGTGAGAAGATCAGGAATATAAACTGATAATGAGAAAATAGTTTCTTTTCTAGATCTTAGGCATGGCATGCTAAAGTGTTAACAATTGTGTACTTCAATAGTTAGTCTTTACAGAGATGGAAATATGTCCTCCTTTAAGCAAATTTGTTTTAAGTACTTAGTGCCAGTATATGATATATGCTGGCTAAACAAAATCAGATGTAGTCTTTCCCCTCAATAAATCTGTCTATATGCATTATGCAGAACACATAATAATTAGTTATTCAATTTAATAAAAATAAAAATAAATATCATGACATGAATCTTTAATGAATATAAAAATTTTGAATATATTCTGTCAAGTAAGGCAGATAGCCTGAAGAAATAATTGAGAGTTGGCATGAACTAGATTTACCAGGTCTACCTGTATAACACAAAAACTGGATGAATCCCCCATTTTGCTTTTTAAAATAATAATAGTTTAAAAGACTCATAAGAATATCTCTGCCTCTTTCATTTGACTTAATTTTTCTATAGGTTTGAAAGGCTAAATAAAAGAGTTTGTAGGAAATGCTAGCCCTGGCACGATTGAGAAAGTAACGGAATTGGCAATTTTACCAATGCCGTAAAAAGCCATTAATCAGTGTCACTAGGAGCCAGTAGGTTAGCACTTGCTTTCAACAACATTAAAAAGATATTTCCAAGCTCATAGAACTTAAAAAAAGAAAGCATTCAGACCATTTACAAAATGTGTTTTTCTAGTTTAAGTTTCAAGACCAATTTTATCTTAATGTGTGCACATTTAAATAGTAGACTAAATGTTTATTTTTATTTTTCTCCTTCTTCTAACTGCATGGGTGACTTAGTAGAGTCTTTTTCTCAGGCAGTGTGTAATAATTTGACTCTAGTGGGAAAGGGGTTCCTCCCTTTTTCTTGGAGAATACGCACTTTCCGTGCCCCACAAATTGACAGTATCAGTCCACTTTCTATGAAAGCCTTGGCCTGAGAGAGAGAGAGAAAGAGAGAGAGAGCACAGAAACACCACATTTATCTTTTCCCTGGACAGTATGTATGTGGTATGGAGACATGTGGTCAGTCAGTTAACAAACATTTTCTCTGCATCATATCAAGTATTCAGATAACTAGATTTTTTAAAACCAAACCAAATGAATTATTTGACACCATGGAGATATAGTCTTATTCCATTTGTTTATTCATTTTAATGTCAATATTAGCATAAAATCAGAGGAAAACTAGATTTCTAGCTAGGTGTCTTATGTTTGTTTTCCCACAAACAAAACAATTTTTCAATGAGAGGCATAGAGTAAATTCTGAAATGCCATGATCTTTCATATGTAGTGACAGAAGCCCAAGTACTGCCATGACAATATATATATATGTGTGTGTGTGTGTGTGTGTGTGTGTGTGTGTGTGTATACACACTTGTGTGTGTGTATACACACACACACACACACACACTAGAGGCCTGGTGCATGAAAATTCATGCACTGGAGGGGATTCCCTCAGCCCAGCCTGCCCCCATCACAGTCCAGAAGCCCCTAGAGGCTGGAGGCGACCCGGCGATCAGGGGAAAGTGACGCCCCATCACACCTCTGCTGCTGCCACTGCCGGTAGCACAAGCCTTGGCCAGCACTGGTTATCTGAGCCTTGGGCAGGTCTGAGTGGCTGGGAAGCCACCATCCGAGGCTGAGCGACCAGGGGTGCTGAGGGGACTGGGTGCTGCCATCTTGTGGCTGTAGAAACCACCATCCTTGAGGGCGTGGCAGTCAATTAGCATATTCTCTACTTATTGGTTGTGGTCACTGCTGTACTTGAGGTCAGGGCAGTCAATTAGCATATCCCTCCTTATTGGCTGTGGGTGCTACCATCTATGAAGGTGGGGCGGCAATTAGCGTATTCCCACCTGTTGTCTGTGGATGCCACCATCTTTGTGATGATGTGAGGGTCAATTAGCATATTCCCTCTTTATTAGATAGGATCTATTTTTCCCACTAAGTTTATATGTAAAAATATGATAGCAGAGACTGAGATTATATTATGTTTTTGAGCCCATAGCATAGAGAAGAGACCTAATACATACACAGGTGCATGCATGCACACACACACACACACACACACACTTTCATACTTTCTTTTTTCCTTGGGACTATCAGTAGAGAAATAAATAAGTGTAACATTTAAGACTATAAATCGGTGTAATGAGATGAAAACATGAGAGATGCTTTAAAAACTCAAAGGTGGTTCAGCTTATTCTAATAATAATAATGATGATGATGATGATGGACAGCTGATCAATTACCTGGCTATGGATCTAATATAAAGCAGAGTAGAAAAAAGCAGAGTAGAGAGGAAGGACACTATTAGGAAGAATGAATTTTGAAGAAGTGTATTTCCAGGTCTTAAAGAAATATAAATATACTAGAGGCCCAGTGCACAAATTTGTGCATGGGTAGGGTCCCTGGGCCTGGCCAAAAATGGGACCGATCAGGGCTGTCTCATGAGTGAGGCGGGGAGGAACAACTGCAGGAGTTTGGCTGTGGGAGTGCACTGACCACCAGGAGCTTCCTGGTGGTCAATGCACATCATAGTGACCAGTCATTGGTTCATTCAGTTGTTTGGTTGCTTAGGCTTTTATATAGAGAGACTAGAGGCCTGGTGCACGAAATTCGTGCAGGAGGTGTGTCCCTCAGCCCAGCCTGCATCCTCTCCAATCTGGGACCCCTTGAAGGATGTCCGACTGCCTGTTTAGGCCCGATCCCAGTGTCCACATGGGGAGGGCATTTTTGTGTTGGAATGATGGTCACTTTGCATATTACCTCTTTATTAGATAGGATAAACAGCTAGAATAGAGAAAATCAAAAGGAAAAAAGAACTGAGAACAAAGATAGACAACAATTTTTATTATATTATTTCATTCTTTCCCTTATTCAGCAATTACTTACTGATCTTTGATATATTCTAACCCTGTAGTTGGTTCTGAACACATAAACTACAAAATAAACCCAGTCTTTGTCTTTATGGAACTCACCAGCTTACTGAGGAAACATCAACATCACCATATTAATCATTAATCTTCACTAAGTACTTATGCAAACTCATTCTATGTGTTCATAAAAATTGTACAAGAAGAGTAGGAAATGCCAGTTTTATCCAATACTTTATTTCATTCTCAGATTTAAAAAACTTATTAAGCAGTACTATTATCCTACCCACTGAGTCTCAGAGAGTATTAGTAATTTGCCCAAAATTCCAAAGCAGAGTCAAAATTAAAATCTAAGAATTCTGACTCTAAATCTCACAGGTGCATTACAAAAAATAGCACAAATAACTTCTAAGCAGAAGTTTGAGTGTGATGAGAAGTCATGGGGAGGCGATTAAGAAGGGAAATGACATCAGAGTTAACATTTTCAGAAGGATCAGTATGTATGAGAATAGAGCTTAGGGAGTCTAAGTAGAAGAAAAAGGAAAGAAGAAGGAATTGTTTAAAGTATTTTGAAAAATACGATATTAGGTTGGATCAGGGTAGAAGTGGTGATGGGAAATCTTCAGATTCAAGACATACTTCGAAGTTTTCGCCCACAGATTGCATGTAGATAACAAAAGAAGAGAAAATATCACTCCTAGTTTTGTGGCCTGGTTAATTGGATGAATGGTATACTATTTACTGAGATGGAGAAAAAACATGGATGGAGAAGTTCTGTGGGTAGAAATTTTTGAGATGATTTAGTAAGAAGGAATGGAAGGAGACTTGACTTGGGGCTGTGAAGACAAAATACAAGATACAGATGATGTACTTTAAAATTGTACACCTGAAACCTATATAATTTTATTAACCAATGTCACTCCAGTAAATATAATAAAAATTCAAAGAGAGAAGAAAGGTCAGTCTGTCAGTTGGAAAAATGTATCTGGATTTCAAAGAAAGGAAAACAAGATTAGAGACATACATTTAGGATTCAATTCCATGTAGACGGTATTTAAGCCATGGTCATGGGTGTTTAAGTATAAATTAATACCTGTGACTTTCAACATTTGCTGATCTGGGAAAGGACAAAACAACATAAAAGACTTAGAAGCAGTAGCCAATAAAATAGGAAGACAACATGGAGAATGTGGACTCCTGGAAGCCAAGTGAGGAATGTTTCAAGTTTCAAGGAAAAAGTGATCATTGGCAAATGTTGCTGATAAGTCAGTAAGCTAGACTGTGAACTAAGCTTTTGATTTGATATGGTGGAAATCATTGGCAATATCTATTTTGTCATTTGATTAGAGGTCACCCTTCATTTCTGATTTGTTGGAGATTTTAAAAATATAGCCTTGTTCCACAGTCCTATTCTACCTGTAGAATGTAATACGTATTAACAAAAATTGAATTTTCATAGTTTACCCATTAAAGAGGCTGGCGACTTTCTTCTTAAAACGATATCCTTGCCAGCAGTAGTGTATGGTTTTTATGTGAACACCAGAATATTAAGTTCATTATATACATAAAAATCTAGAATATGTAAATAACACCAAATTCTGGTCTACTATTTGGGCATTGAATTATAATTATTTTAGAAAGTATAAACTCCGTAAACTCTAACTATCAAATAAAATAATCATATATTCAAAATTCATTTCACAAAATGATTACCAATACATAAAGAACAGTGGCACCTGGCTAGCATTCTCAGTGGTTGAGTGTCGACCCATGAACACACAGCGATTCCAGGTCAGGCCATATGCCCAGGTTTCAGGCTGGATCCCCAGTGTGGGGCATGCAGGAGGCAGCTGATCAGTAATTCTCTCTCATCATTGATGTTTCTCTCTCTCCCCCTTTCCATTCCTCTCAGAAATCAACAAAAATATATATTTTTTAAAAACATGATTCTAACTACAACTTTACATAGTTATTTCCCTTATTGATCCTCACTTGCAAATTGGCTTAAAAGAAAATATTTTTTTGGTCTGTCCTATAGTTGCCATCAGGAACTTTGCTACTCAAAGTCCACAGGCTGTCCATGCCTGGTGGCTATGCTTTTGGAGCAAAGGCGCTGAAAGAGCCTGATGTGCACATACATGTACTCTAAAATCATTTCATTAAGCCCCCCAGTTAATTAGGTCTGGGCTGCTCCCTTCAGCAGGCAGACAGGGGTTATATGCTCATTTCCTCTCTCATAGTGTCACCAAAAGAAAAAAAACACAAAACTTTACAGAAAATATGGCAGCTCCAGATGGTGGCTTTTTATCAATCAAGAGAAGAGATAATTTTAGTTAACTCTTGGAAATCTTACTGTCAGTCATTTCTCCTTTTCTTTTGATCTATTAACTCTGTAAAAGACCCAAACATGTTGTTGCTATTAATGACTCTTACATGAATATCAACTGGACTTGTTATAAGGGCCTCCTCTAAAAATACACTGACACATTAAAACTGCCTAGTGTAGATGTTAATGAGCATTTAATTTAAAATATATCAATGAATGAAGGGATCAGTTGTGCTTTTATCTTCATCTTATAAGTTAATAAACTAAGATTTAGCAAGATTATGTATCTTTCCCAAAGTCGCAGTGCTGGTAGATGACAGAGCCATGATTCCCTGAGGGCTGTCTAGCTCCAATATCCATAGTGTACTTCCAGGTACAAATCTTACAATGAAATATGTTACAGGTTTGTTTTGTTTTATATTATAAATAGGGCATACGATTTCAAATTGCCTGAAAATAAAATGCTTTTGAGACTCTAGAACAGTGGTTCTCAACCTTGACTGCACATTAGAACCACCTGGGAATCTTTTATAAATCCTGATTTCTGGGCCTCATCCTCCGGAAATTCTGTTTCTTTGTTACTAATGTTGTGGCCCCACCCCATAACAAAGAAACAGAATTTCCAGAGGATGAGGCCCAGAAATCATGATTTAAAAAAGATTCCCAGGTGATTCTAATATGCAGCCAAGGTTGAGAACCACTGGGCTAGAACATGCACATAAAAAGAAAATGAGAGAGCATATAAACATCTATGTAATCAGCGAGGTCAGGCTATCAGGAGAATCAATCCTGACCATGAATAAAGTGAAAGAAGACACAGCAGTAAGATCCCTGGAGGTAGTTTGAAGAGTTACTTTATGAAAACACATATCCCGAATCCCAGGAAGGATTTACAGAATAACTGGTGCCTCTATTCTTTTTGTCCTTACTGTTTTGAGCAGTTGCCCATATTTATCTTACCAGTATGCAAACAGGAATTGATAGTGGACATTGTTGCTCATTGGTCTTACATAATAGTTCATGCTACTATAAATATTTTCCTTAAAACACGATGCCAAAGACAGCAGACAAGGCATAGGTGTTATCTGACCCGACTTATGTACAGTATTTTTCTATTTATTTAACCTGAAATTACTTTCACGTTTTATAACTATACCATGCCACTGTTTGATCATACTGAGCATGCATCTAGGTCTAACAAACTGCTCTCTCATTCTGTATGAACTAGTTTTTAAATAAGTTCTCAAGCATCTCTGCATTTTTTAATGATTTTTTTAAACCCATGTGTAAGACTGAACATTTATCCTAATTATAATCCTAATTAAAATTCATGCTTTCAGTTTTGACTCTTTTTTTCAAGTGTATCCAATTCTAACTGATATCCCACATATTCTACATTTCACTTGGCAAAATTATGTTTCTTGCATCACTTACAGGCCTGCTTTATAAGACATTTTATGAGTCATTCATAAATAAATAAATAAATAAATAAATAAATGGCAAATAAATGGCAAATAAATAAATAATGTCACTAGCTTGGCTCTAGGTGAAGATCTGTGGCTCTTAGCATTTGATGTCCAAAGTAACATTGAACAGAGAACCAGTGTCACATGCTGTGAGTTCACTGTCCAACAAACTACAAACATATGTAAAACACTACCATCAACTTAATATATTTTTATATATTGTAAAACAGACCGTCAGAAGAAACACGTCCATACCGCTGTTTAGATCAAACATCTTCCCTGGGCAACTCAGGAATTGAGTTTGAGAAGGAGGTAAAGAAAGGCAGTCATAAGTAACTGATGCTAATGAAACCTATGGGGAAGATGAAATTGCCAATGGAATACATGCAAATTTATAGAATAGACTAGAGGATATATTTGTGAATTCAGAAAAAATAGGAACCTTGCAGAGGGGAAGAGGCCAGTATATAAAACGAAAAGAAAACTATAAGAGAGATTGAAAGAGAAAAATATAGTGCCCTGAAAACAAAAGAAGAAACGATCACCTTCAGATTGTTCAGCTCTGCAGCTGACCTCTATGTGCAGTACAAACAGGTTAAAGTCCGTGAGTATAATAGTTTAAACATAAAAACCTATATAAATTAGCCCTAGCCAGTTTGGCTCAGTGGATAGAGTGTCAGCCTGTGACTGAAAGGTCCCAGGTTCGATTCCGGCCAAGGGCATGTACCTTGGTTGCAGGCACATCCCCAGTAGGAGGTGTGCAAGAGGCAGCTGATCGATGTTTCTCTCTCATTGATGTTTCTAACTCTGTATCCCTCTCTCTTCCTCTCTGTAAAAAAAAAACAACAATAAAATATATTTAGAAAAAAACCTATATAAATTAGGAATCAAGATCCTACAGACAGCAGCTAGAAGTTGAAACCTGGTCTTATGTAAAATGGATAAATTTACTAGAAAATAGTGGTATTGGTTCAATTGGTTGGGTGACGTTCTGTGCACTGAAAGGTTGTTGGTTTGATTCCTGGTCAGGGCACACACCTAGATTGTGAGTTCCATACCTGGTGGGGAGCATGCAAGAGGCAGCTGATGGGTGTTTCTCTCTCTCATCCATGTTTCTCTCTCTTCTTCGTCTGCCTATATCGCCGCCATCTTCTTCCCAAGAATGTTCCCTTCCTCTTTAAAAGAAAAAAAGGAAATAGTGGGAGCTTGGAGAACAGTAATAAAATTATATATTAATAATGCTATTACATACTAATATTATACTAATATATCATTATACAAAATATTACATGTAATACATTATATGTTATTTTGTCACTGCTTTATTACATGTAACTGAATATATTCATTATGCTCACTTATCCATATACATGAATTTGGTATATTTTAAACATTTATTTTGGTGTTCAAATAGATATGAAAGATGCTTATTTATGAGAAATGCAAGAGTGAGAAATTCTGCTTTGGATAAAGGGTTTGACTAGGTTACTTCTAAGGTCCATTTCAAGAAAGTCTATAATCCTATTATTTTGTAATACCTACTTATATTACCATCCCATGAAAAGAGAAGGGGCTTTGAATCCACTCTCATAGCTCCACTGTGGGTGGAAGGTAGGGAGATAGAATTTCATTTGGCTCACTGTATTCTTTTTTCTTCAACCCCCAAGGGCCTGACAGAGGTGGCCTGTATGTTTATTTTTCAGAATACTTAATTCTCTCCTGCTAGCTGTTGAAGTTAATATGTTGACAGTATGTCAGTAGTGGAGGATAACAAGCAATTACAATAAACACTAAAACTAAAATAAACAGTTTATGCAGAGAGACTGGCTGCATTTCCATGGGTTGATCATAATGAAAGAGCCATGAAAGTCCTCCAGAATGACTCGCCAGCAGCAGCGGTTCTGAGAGGAGGATTCTTTGGCTCCATCTGCACCTGAGTTATCACCAGTCTCTCTCAGGAACTGGAGATTTTCAATTAAGCCTTTGTGAATAAAGACAAAACCATTTATAAAACAATTGTCTGGAAATCAGCGGCAACCTAATTTTAAACATGCAGTGTAGCCATCAATTGGCTAGGTGCCCATAGTGGGCTAGAGGGATTAGGAAGAAAGTATGTAAAAACAGAACATAAGGCACAATTTAAAGTCCCATGACAAGTTTGCTCTCCAGAAGGCACAGTCTGATTGAATATCTCTATCTTTCCAATTTAACTTCTATGGGTTATAAGCTCTATTGTATTTAATTTTTAATCCATTTTCTTTAGCTCAATAAACTTTAGGGAGGGAAAATCAATAGTGTAATAAACTATTGGAAATTGAATTAAAGTAAATTTGCTTTCATTGATACACATAACCTCGATGCTTAAAAATAAGAAAGGGACTGTTGTTTCTCAGAAGTGGTTTCAGTTTTAATTTTGTGTGACTATGGGGTAAAATTTTCTATAACATTAAGCCCACAAATCCTAGACTTTTATTTCTTCCAGAATGAATATAATGAATCTGAAAAGCACTTTTTGAGACAATTGTTTAGGCCTTCTGAACTCCAAATAGTTGTTTGCATATAGGTTGTATCCCATGACGAGCATTAAACAACATTGTCAAATACATAGGCTGAAAAGCCAGGTGAAAGATCTGTTGGGATAATGACATAAAGGATCAGATAATTGAAACCATATGTTCCAAATATTATATAATAGCTTGCATATCTTTATAGAAGTTAACATTTATGATCAAGACTAACAGAATATGTAGATATGAAAGGGAATATACAGGATGGTACAAAACCTTTATTTGGCAAATAAGAGAATAGAGATTCAAATATCTAAGTTATGCAAACTCAGAATTTTAGTCAAAATGATAGAGGCAGAACTTTAATCCAGATCTTAACTTCTAATCTATCTATAATAATAAAAGGCTAATATGCAAATGGTCATCATGCCCTCACACCATAACAACTGATCAGCAGGAGGCTGTGTTCCCACCCGGCTCTGGCCTGGGACGTGACTGATGCTGCGTCCCCACCCGGTGCTAGCCAGGGACATGATGTGCTGGCAGGGCTTGACGGGTGGGGCTGGCTGGGTCTAGGTCCCCCTCGATTTTGAGGCACACGCGAGTGGGCGGGGACTTGACTCTGGGTCCTGCCGCATGCCCCAGACTCTGAGAGGAGGAAGGAGGGATATGGATACCTGCACCCAGGACCCACACAGTAGGGTGGTGGCAGTTAGGGGCATCAGGCTGGCAGGGGAGGGCAGTCAGGGCCATTAGGCTGGCAGGCAGAGGTGGTTAGAGGTGATCAGGCAGGCAGACAGGCAAGCTGTTAGGAGCCAGCGGTCCTGGATTGTGAGATGGACATCCCCTGAGGGTTCCCAGATTGGAGAGGGTGCAGGCAGGGCTAAGGGACCAAGCCTCACCCCCATGCACAAATTTTGTGCACCGGGCCTCCAGTTATATATACTATTACTCAGCTACCTTAGTGTAGAAGGTCATGTCTTATCATTTAAGTGTTCTCTAAACTATATAAATTTGCCTTTTAAATAAGTAAACCCTTTAGTTCCTCCCACTAGTGACAAACATATTGTTTCCTATCCTTGTTTTCCATGTCAACTCAGTTTATAGCAAGGGGATGACTGTGGAACTCACCTGAAAAGGCAAATGTGTTCTGAAAACCTTTGGCACAGTCCTGCTTCTGTGCCAGGAGTGACCCAGAGTGATGGTCACAACCAAACCTCGATCATCTTGGATCAATCTTTCCAATTTAACCTCTATGGGTTATGAGCTCGATTGTATTTAATTTTTAATCCATTTTCTTTAACTCAATAAACTTTAGAAATTGTGCTGAGATTAAATATGGGGCTCTTCCTCATGATTTGTAACAAACAATATGAAAAATTCCTATTTTTGCAACTGAGTTACTTTTAACAAAATAAAATACAGTACAGAGCTATAAATTAATCTCCATAATACTATCACTTTCACTTTCTTGTAGTATTTTGATCTTTCTTTCTTCTGGTTGTTATAGATTTCAGATTTTCACATGGACATGTGTTTTTTTCCTGATGTTTGAGAGAAGGAACGGTGGTGACATTGCTGAAGTAAATAAATTTTATCCTCCTCCTCAATATTGCAATCCATTACTGTGGATTTTCAGATTTCCTAAATGACCCTGCCTTCCTTAAGATCTTGAATTCCTTTTTATTTTTTAAATTATTATTCTTTTAATCCCCACCCAAGGATATGTTTTTATTTATTTTTAGAGAAAGAGGATGGGAGAGAGAGAGAATGAAAAAAAAAATCTATGTGAGAGAGAAACATTGATCAGTTGCCTCATATGCACCCCACCTGTGATCAAACGGCAGACTAGGTATGTACCCTGAACAGTAATGCTCCAACCAAGTCAGCCACCTAGCCAGGGCTTGAGTTCCTTTTTAGATTATATGTCTGGTTTCCTATCCTTCAGAATTCTTCTACACAGTAACAAAGTAAGCAAAGGGGCAGGGGAAGAGGATAGTATTTACTGAGGACCTACTATGTAGATGCTCTCTGTGGACACATGTTTACATCATGTCAATCACTCAATCATCCTACAAAACTCTAAATGGGCAAATGTAAATTTGGAGATATCTAATATCAGCCAGCAGTGGGTACAGAAAAAAATGGAAATTTAACTTACTTTTATTGCTTTTACCAAAAGTCTATTTAGTTTACTACCATGACATCCTGAGGTAATTCCTGTCTTCACTTTAGGAATTGAGCCACAGCTGAATGATTTACAAAATAGGAGTTTAATCTTTGCAATTCTGATAACTGCGCTCTCTGGATGAACCCAGTATACACATGGCAGGAAAAGTTGTTGAAAGGCACTTAAGAGACTCAAAGAATACTGGTTCTGTTGACTAGATAAGAAGAAAAGCAAGTTGTGAGGAACTGTGATGAGTTCAGTTTGGAGGAGATAGAAGAAAGGTGCATGAGATGGGTTGGAGGAAAGTCCTATGAGAAAGAAAAAATATTGAAATACGTGGTAATAACATTCCGAGATTTTTAAAAACCACACTAAAAAAAGGCATTTTTTTAGAACTCAGTTTAAATCCTGTTACATACTATCTGTATGAACTGAGTCTCTCTTTTTTTTTTCTATTCAAAAAACAAGGATGCCTACCTCATCAGAATGGCTAATGAAAGATGAGCCAATGAGGATACTCCTGAGAACCCTTGAGCCCAGAGCCCAGCTGACTATGATCAGAAGCAGTTGTGGGTGGTCTTGCCTATTCCTCTCCATAGTTTCAAGGAAGGGGAAAATATTTAAAATATTAATGCCAATTTTTGTACAGCCTTTGACATATTCCAAATTTTTCTGTGGAAAATAAACGCCACTAGTAAATGGTGTATGCTTCTCACTACTGTCAACTTACTTGACAGTTATTTTCATCATTTTTTATTATGTATTATTTCTCATAATGTTGAAAGAAAAATTGCCCCCTTACCAGTTAGCATGTCAGGCCTCAAAGTTTTTCATTCTTTTTTTTGATGAATGACATGATATGAATCAGCTTTTACTGCACAGTGTGAACTGTTTTCTATAGTAAAAGTGCACCATACAACAACAGTATCACCTTTATTGGATTGGAGGCTTTTTATTTTAGGTGTTTGCACTGAGACACTCTTGTAAACCATTTTCAGATCAGAAGTATAAAGTTTGTCTTTAAGGCCTCTCTATTTTAACCTAAAAGAAAAGACAAAGCAAGCCCATGTTAGCTTACATTTCTATCTCTCATTATCAAGAAAATTGTGAGGACAATTTTGGAAGGAGTAATGTAGAAGCAAACATTATATTTAATGCAAAACTGACTAGTTAATTAGATAAATCCATTACTTTGACACCATAGGTCAGTGGTCGGCAAACTGTGGCTTGGCAAACCATGGCTTGTGAGCCACATGCGGCTCTTTGGCTCATTGATTGTGGCTCTTCCCCAAAATACCGACTTCTGCGCATGGGCCACGAAGTTTCAGTCGCACTGTACATGCACGCCCGCATGTGGTATTTTGTGGAAGAGCCACACTCAAGGGGCCAAAAAGCCACATGTGGCTCACGAGCCACGGTTTGCTGACCACAGCCATAGGTTATTCATTGATTTATACTATTCAATGCGATTTTATATAATAAAAGCCTAATATACAAATCGAGGGATAGGCAGAACGACCTGCAGAATGGCTGGTCGCTATGATGTGCACTGACCACCAGGGGGAAGACACTCAATGCAGTTGCTGCCCCCACCCACAGGCCCCAGGCCAGCCAAGACAGGTGCCAACAGGGGCCTCTGGTCACCCTGCAGGTCACTGGCCAGGCTTAGAGACTCTACCTGTGCACGATTTTCATGCACTTGGCCTCTAGTATTATGTAAATTACTTCTTTGATTTTGACTAGGTAGGTATTTCTGCTTTAAAATGAGAATTCCAGTGATTAAAAAGAACAAGCTACTTGACTGATATTACCACATCAGTGTAAGAGCCAGACACAGGTCTCTGCTGAGTTCTTATTGATGTGTCTGAAGGGTAATGTTGGTATGGCCCTTGCTGTGCACTATGGAAGGAAGAAAAGGAAGAAGACCTGGCCTCACCAAGAAGGGTTACATATTTTTTGGGGGTAAATAAAATACAGGCTTATAAAATTATGGC
Organism: Myotis davidii; assembly: GCF_000327345.1. Classification (NCBI taxonomy): domain Eukaryota; kingdom Metazoa; phylum Chordata; class Mammalia; order Chiroptera; family Vespertilionidae; genus Myotis; species Myotis davidii. The sequence continues at coordinate 2,035,572 of NW_006292687.1, read as the reverse complement.
ATATCTTTGTATATGTGAGGTGATTGCTAAACTTGGGAGCGTAAAGAATATAAGTATATGATAGCATCAGAAAAAAAAAGTGCCAATGAAAAATACAGAAGGGGTTAGATATGAGACAGAGCTTTCCTAAACGTTATCAGG